>NC_034411.1:97307553-97342020 GCF_002078875.1 Numida meleagris | reverse complement strand
AGTAGAGGGGAACAATCCTCACCCTCTGCCTGCTGGCCACTCCTCTTTTAATGCAGCCCAGAACATAGTTGGCCTTCCGGGCTGCCAGCGCATGGCTCATGTCCAGCTTCTCGTCCAGCAGGACCCCAAGTCCTTCTCCACGGGGCTGCTCTCAAGGAGTTCTTCCCCCAGTCTGTATAAATACCTGGGATTGCCCCAGCCCAAGTGCAGAACCTTGGACTTGGCCCTGTTGAACCTCATTAGGTTCTCATGGGCCCACTTCTCCAGCCTATCCAGGTCCCTCTGGATGGCTTTCCTTCCCCCTACTGTATCAACTGCACCGCTCAGCTTGGTGTCATCTGCAAGCTTGCTGAGGGTGCACTCAATGCCATCGTCTATGTCATTGATAAAGAAGACATTGGCCTGCCCACAGCATCATAATCCATAGAATCATTTGAGCTGGAAGGGACCTGTAAGGCTCATCCAGTCCAACTCCCTGCAGTGAACAGGGATACCCACAGCTAGAGCAGGTTGATCAGAGCCCCTCCATCCTGACCTTCTGTGTCTCCAGGGACGGTGCCTCCACCAATCCCTGAGGGTTCCAGAAATTGAGCACTCCACCTCACATCATTTGGATCTCAAAGAGATACCATAAAGCGCATGGCAAACCACAGCACATGGCAAAGCAGCCCAGTCTGGCTGCATTGAGCATCCAGGCTTTGTCTTCACAATTACAGGCAAATGCTGGTCTGCGTGAGCAGGAAGCCTCAGCTTACAGCAATAAGTTGGGGGAAAAGGATCACCTCAGGCCAGGAGCCTCAGCAAGGCTCAGCACATCTGTCTTACTTTTCTTTTAAAAGAATGTTTCTAAATATGCTGCCCTGAGGCCAAAGAAATCCCCAGAGTGAATATAAATTTTTCAGGAGCATGAGATTTATCCATTGCTGTTCTTGAAGGTACAAAGGAGACAAAAATGCAGGTTTTTTTGACTTCAAAGACCATCACAGACATTTTTAGTGTAACCTTCCAGCAGCATGTGTGCATACACACAGACACATATAAATATAGCATGTATAAACAGGCAGACACATATGTATGATTCCCACTGCTATTCTTCCGCCAAAGCCCTCTGCATTGTTAATCACCCCAGAAGTCCATTCTGGTAAACCACAGTCATATTCATCTGCTATTAATCATCAACATTAACCACTTAAGCTGGAAGTAAAGCACTTTTCCTCCCAAGAGCATGCTAACTAACAAAGAAGAGAAAAAAAAAAAAAAACACCATGCAGAACTTGCTTTACCTGTTAGCAAAACCCCAGCAACATGCAGGGCTCCCTCTTCACGCTCACTGCTAGAACGGGTGCAGAGGCACCAACAGGTTGCTGGGCAAGTATGAGGAGTGGAAGATAATGTACAGCACCCTCAGGGCTAATCGTGCATGCCATCAGGTAAATAGAAAACCCATGCACTTGTCCTGCATCTAAAATAAGAACCTTATCCCACGTGTCACATTCAAACAATGAAGAAAATAAATGTACTTTTTCCTCAGTGACTGAGTGCTAAATCTCAATAAAGCCTTGCTGGACTGCTAGAAATGTTCTTCAGCTCAACAAGCTGCAGGTTAGGCCCTAAGTGATAGCACAGGCTGCAGATTTTGTGCATCCTCCGCACAGGGTGCCCAGCCAGCATGTGGCCACAAGCATCCATCCAGCAGCCAGAAGGATGAATAAAACCCAACCCTGCAGCTTGCAGGAGGTGTAGCTGAAGGCTTAGCAGGCTGTATACTTCTAACAGACATCAAGACACTAGCTATTTCTGGTGATAATATGGAAAAACTTGTAATCCTCTCTTACATCTAAGTTTGACCTCTGCCTCAATATCTCCGTTTTGACTTTCTGCACAAAGGGGCATCTGGCCCTCTGGAGATGGATGTGACTGAATAAAATAAGTCAGGAAGTAAGCTTATTGCTGACATACATTACTAATATTTTCCTCCTACATGCAGCTCAGCAGGAACAAGACAATTCCCAGCTTTTCAAAAAAGCAGTGTAGAGAGGACTTCAGGGGGTCCTCTAACCCATCCCAATGGCCCAACATCCTATCCTCCACTGGCCAAAGCTGGAAAACTTTGATGCTTAGGGTCAAACCAGGCTTCATGTATGAGCAAAATAATCCAAACAACTGGGACTGACAAACATTTCATCTGACAATATTTTTTTCTGATTGGATATTTTTTGGCTGCTAACACGAATGTAAATTCTCCTAATTTCAAGCAGGTAAATATTTCTTTGTAACAGGGCTGTGAAAAACAGGTCCACTGTGAGTCATTTTATCTCAGGCAATTTTTCATAATTGGGCTACATAGAACAGACTCCACTTGTTATTGGTGTGATATCAGATAATAAAATAAATAATTTTCCACTTTTGTGAACAGAAGGGAAACAAAACAGATTTATAGCACTGGGATTTGGAAATGCTTGTTACTTGCTTGTTTTCCATTTTGTGTCTTCTCCAGAGGTTAAACAAAAACATCACTAAATATCTGTCTGCAGAGAGGTACAGTGGAAACAACAATATGTATAAAATTGGGACTCCAGAGGGGAATTTCAATCAGCATATTATCAGGATATTCTGACAATGTTTTAAATCTCCGGAGATAAAAACAGTTACTAGAACCCATGCATCTGTTTGATGTTCATCTGTGATTGCTCTTATCCAACAAAAAGCAAGACAGGAAAACAAAACAAAAAAAAAAAAAGAGGGTGAAAAATTGTAGAAGAAATTAAGGAACATGAAAGAGAAGAAGGGAAGAAGAAGGTTTAGCATGCAAGGTTTACATTAATGTAAATTCTCAATGTTGTGACATCCTGTCTAAATCGGTGCATTTTAGTAAAACACAGATTTGACTTGGATTCAGAATGGGAGTAATGTGTTCAACTTCAGAGCACACTCAAAAAGGATATCAAAATAAAAGTAAAGAATCATAAGCCTGAATTGCATCCTCTCTACCTGCAGAGCCTGAACAAGACAGAGTCCCTCCAGAAAAAAGACAAAGTGAGAAGGCAGAAGACGGCAGAGGTGGCTGTAGGGTATTTTCCTCTAGCATTCTCTCCCCCTTCAAGCACTGGGCAAGGGAGGTTCAGGTTGGATATGAGGAAAAACTTAACAGAAACAATGGTCAGGCACTGGAAGAGGCTGACCAGGGAAATGGTGGACTCATTGTCCCTAGAAGCATTCAAGAAATGTGTAGATAGGTGGTACTTGGGGCCATGGTTTAGTGGACAATGTTGGTGGTAGGTGGACAGTTGGACTAGATGATCTTAGAGGTCTCTTCCAACCTTAACGATTCTATGACACAGCTGGGCAGAAACTCAGCCCCTATTTCAAATCACTGCCTCGAGAAGGCTGATCCTTTCCTCGTGAGACAAAAATCTTATGACTGGCCCAGGCACTGGCAGGTGGATGTTCAAGGTAAATGGTGCAGTACCCCTCAGACTGCTGCCTTCCTGCCCACCTACTCTCTCGACAAGCCACTCAAGATATATTGAAGTCACTGACTCAGTAGAATTGCTTTGCACAAATTCAATTTAGAAGTTTCTCATTAGTTCAGAGATGTGAAATGATGGGCTGAAGGTTTCAAAACTGTTAAGTACAACTGTAAGAAAGATATTTTGCTTAACCCTCCATTTAACTTGAATTCATCTCCCATGCTACTTGACACCTATTATTGAGCAGTATTTACTGGTACAGAATTAAATGATAAAATCTTACAAAACATGGACAGCTTCTTTTTCTGTGAACTTCTTGAGTACCATGTAAACCATGGAAAGAACAGAAATACTGTATTGAGTAGCTCCCATACAGGGGGAAAAACAGAAACAGAAGACTTCTTACACACGAAAAGTAATTTAAGAATATTTTGGGTTTTACATAGCATCCTACAATGTACACGTAACATCTTAAGTAAGAGGGAGCACTATTACTAAATAAATTATCACTCAAACATATCTGAAATGTTATAAGCTCCAGGAGGAAAGCAGAAAAAATATCAGAAACTGAAGCTGAATTTTTAAAGCATATCACAACTCTAACCTTTTCATTGAGTCTAGATTTAAGAAATTCAAACATAAATTAAGGAAAAATATCCAGATTAGAGTCTGCTTGGAACCTACACACAAAACAGAAACCTGTTTGAGAAAGTCTGGCATTCAGAAGCGTTACAATTATTCAGTTACTTTCATCATTCACTGAGAAACATGACGTTCTATCACATGAGTCATTTCTGCACGGAAATGAGCACAAAATGTACCATGAAGCGCACAGAGAAGCTGCAAACAAGACTCAAAGGGAGAAGGAAAGTTTATGATGTGTGACAACTGCAGAACATTGTCTAACATGAATTGTGATAATGCTTTGGTACGTGGGACAGAGCACAGTGAGAAGGTGAAAGGGGCAATGACATCTCCCTGGAGGAGACCCTCACCTGGGTGAGAAGGAGGAAACATGGGGACATTTTTCTATCTGCTCTTCGTCTTGTTTTTTGGGGGATAAATCCAGTAAGTAAACAACTGCAGTAACCAAACCCTTTACTTCAAAGTATAGCTCAGATTATATAAAAGAAGGGAATTTTACACTGCTGCTCTGCTCATTCTGGTGCCCATCAAGGCAGACTGGAGCACTGGTCTGGAGACCTCAACCAGGCATACAATCTGGCCTCAGTCCAAGAAGAGAATATGGTGTGTCTCCATTTGAAGATCTTTCTGGAGAAAGAGTTGACTGCAAATTTCAGATACAGCCCTCAAAAGGTCCAGCCATACCTTGGGCTGCACCAGGCCCAGCACTGCCGCTGGGTGAGGGGAGGGGCTGTCTCGCTCTGTTCTGCACCGTGCGGCCTCATCTCCCACGCTGGGGGCTACAGTACAAAAAGGACATACAAGTGTGTCCAAAGGAGGGCTGCAAAGATGGTGAAGGGTCTGGAGGGCCAGACATATGTGTTGTGGCTGGGGTAGCCCGGGTTTGTGCAGCCCAGAGCAGAGCAGGCTGAGAGGCCTCATGGCGCCTGCAGCTCCTCACAGGGAGCGGAGGGGCAGCGCTGACATTTCTTCTCCCTTTGATCAAGAATTTTGGGCACTGAAAGAGGTGCAGGAGAGGAGCAGGCAGCCTGGGGAGCTGGTTCTGAGAATAACAGAACAAAGCATGACGCAAAGCACACTAAATCACACCCCACTCAATCTTCCATTGCTAGTGTAGCTACGTCCACTGAGGTATGGTTACATGGCACAATCCAGTGCAATTCATGACCTATTCTTGTCACTGTGCATCGCACACCATTTGTTACAGACAGCTGTTATTTATTCTAAGACTGCAAAAAGCTGTTATTTTTTCTTTTTTTTTTTTTTGTAATCAGACTGGGAAATTGCTCAGGATTTTTTTTCTCCCCCAGTTTTAGAAGTCAGGATCGTGGGTTTTTTTTTTGTTGTTTTTTTTTTTGCAAACAAAGCAGTTGAATAGTCTTACAGTCAACTTCTTCACTTAAGGGAACATTTTTAACAGGTTTACTTTAAGGGCTTTGCAATGAAAGTACTTGATTAGCAAAAAGCATGCTAATTTAGTATTGTGCTGATCTTTCTTCTGGAAGTACTAAAAACTTAGCCTGCCTCTTGCCATCTCTGTGGTCATTTGAAAAAGTTGGCTAGCTTCATAATAACACGGATGAGAACAGAGCATGAACTGGTTGTAAATTTTATCCAGAAACAACCCAGGCTGTGTGGAAACAGCATTCATATGAAAACCATGCAGGCAAAAGAAGCTTCATTTAGTTTGACATCTTCACTTTAAGCAGGCCTGGAGCAAACAATTTGTTCAAGATGAAGGGAAGGAACATGCTACAGCTGGGTGGTTTGTTCTGCTGGAAAACAACCACATCTGGTTCTACAGGTAGAAGTTCACCTCTATTACCCCACGGTTCTGACAAGAAAAACCCCAAATTGTACAAGTGGTACAGTAGCTATAGTCATAACAGCTTTTGATCTCCCAGTGTGAAAGGACCGTATAAGTTTACAAAATTATTTAGAAACTCTTCGCTATGCTGGTAGTAACACACTGGCACAGGCTGCCCTGAGTAGCTCCATCCCTGGACACATTTATGGTCAGTTTGGATGGAGTGCTGATCAACCCGATCTACTGGAAGGTGTCCCTGCCCATGGCAGGAAGAGGAAGGAATTGATCTAATTATCTTCAAAGGCTCCTTTCAACCCAAACCATTCTGTGATTCTATGAAAAGAAAATCAAGAAGTAGACAATCAGGAACTTTGTCTCAAATATACCCAGAGGAATGCTCAGAAACCCAAAGATGCTGATGTAAGAGAAGAGATCACTCGCCTTTTCAGAGGGGAGGAGCAGCCAGCCTATCCTCAGGAACCACTTCAAGAAGCACAGAGAACCGTGTCTAGCTTCTTCACAGTTCTCTTTTGTCACCAGAGGAAGTATGAAACCATCCCATACCCAAGTGGAAAGTGAGCACTGAGCTTTGAACATAAGGCAATCTTAGACCACACTAGCACATATGCAGACACTACTCAGGTAAAAAGAGATTCCCTAAAGAAAAGAAACCAACAGACAAGCTGTGGCCCCTAAGCTGTAGAAAGCAAAGCTGTGGGGGCCTTTCCCAGCCATGACACTCAACTCAGTGAAAGCAATACTCAGCATCTCCTTCTCTCATTCCTGGCTCCCAGGGCAAAGCTGCCATTCAGACCCTGAGGCAGAAGTAGAGCATGCAGGCAGCGCAAAAATTAATATGCCCAATGCCCACCCCATCAGCCCTTTCCTGCAGACACATTCCCACAAAAGCCAGAGGCATCTTTCTGGGGAGGTGGGCTCACATCTCCCTATGGTCTGCCAACAGCTCAGAACTGGAGTACACTACAGATTGGTTAATCACAAAGAACACGTCTGAAATCAGATTCCCCATGGGTGACAGAAGCAAGATCGACAGCTAAGCTCTTATTTGAGTCATTCATCAGCTCATGTGAGTTGTCAGCCTTATGAAGGCTTTCCACAGAAGTTACCACACAGAGTTTGTGCTTTTTATCAGTTCTCCAACTGTAGCAGTAGAGAGGTGTCAGACCCAATTTTTTCATTTATTAAAACTTTCTGCCTAATTTGACAAACTAGAGGGAAGTTCTAGATATAACTAAACTTTAATTGTCTTGCATTGCCCTGAACACCTCTACCACCACTTTAGAGTAGTACAACATAAAACAAGAATTATTCTGTCTCCTTTGAGTTAATCCTGAGACTCTGCTTCTGTCTCCCCTGAACATCCACTCAGGCCACTTCCCTGGTTTTTCATGTCCCAGAGACCTCTAAAGCTTCTGTCCACAGCATCAGTTACACATTCTACAATTTAAAATCTAAATAAATCAAGGAACCAAGAAGAATTTTATGACAGGTCCAGGTCCCTACATTTTCTAGGTATCCTACTCTGGAAACAAGCACATGTGGGTTTATAGTCTTTTCGGAGGGAAAGGGTGATTCTCATGAGGAGAAGGGTAGTAGCAAGCTGGTGTTGCCAGGCATGAAGCCATAGACATGCATCTCCTGGTGGTGTTCACCACCATAGCTGTGTCCCTGGCTGAGGCTTTCCGCAGCAGCAGTCAGAGCCTGCTCAGTTCAGCTCCTGGGAGGTCTCCCTGGAGCCACTTTGGTCAAAGCAGTCTGGGTTAGTGCAAACAGTTTAAATAGAAAGACCCAGACTCATCAGCCCAAGTTCGCTATACACTCAGTAGAGAAAGAAACAATTTCTGCAGGGCAGCTAGGTCTCCTAAGGTCCAAGTCTGGATATGCCTGCTTCTCCCCTTGCCCCACAGAGTTCAAGGTGACTGCATGCTTGAGTCAAGCCACTTAACAGAACAAGATGATGGCAGACCTGGGGTTTTTCCAAGCTATTAGGTTCAGCTGCACAGACAGTTGAGCCCAGTTTGGAAGGATTGGAGACAGGACAGTGGTTGCAAGCAGTTGGTAAGGGTAAGTACTAGTGGGAAGAGCATAGGTGCATTATCCACAGCAAGCATCTAACAAAGGAATACTTGGAAGGCTGGGGAGAAGGCACATGAACAGCAAGGGGAAAGATAGCACCAAGCAGAGCAAGTGATCCCACAAGGGAGAGTGGAGGAAAAGAAGGGGAGTGGGCTCCCTCTGGGCCACGTGGCCGTGAGCTGCTGCACAACTGCACAGGTGATGTCTTTAGGAAAAGATGCACTTCACGAGTGCTCCACCAGTGTTCTATACCAAGCTGGATAATTTGTTCTGAGCAGAGCTGGTGGATGACGTTTTGAGGGATCCTAGACACCCATCATTGTCAGTGGAAATTCAGCATGTCCAGTCAGTAGAGCCTCAGCTCATCTCGGGGTGGAGTACAATCCCATATGTACGTTCAATTAACTAAACCACATCCTTAAGTCTGCAGTAGGCACTACTCCCTCCACTGGAGTCAGTGAATCATAAAACACTCCATCTAGAGGGCACCACTGGAGGCCACCTACTTCAGGCCTTCTGCTCAGATCCAGAGCACAGAAAGCAAGCTGCACAGGGCCTGATCAGTTGTCTGCTGAGCACTTCCAAGGACATAGATCTGCAGCTTTCCCAGGCAGCTAATGTCTATCACAATAACTTAGACACTTAAGGAAAGGCATATCATGTAAATGAGATGGCAGATCTGACTCAGGACATAAGGAAGATCTATGATCAACCGGAGAGGCAGCAGGAGACCAGACAGGATGTCCCAGGGCCTTTCAGCTACCACTGTGTTCCAGTGACTGAATACAACCACAAGTGTCCGAACATGGAGCCAATCCCATGTGTGGTGTGTTAAGGACATTAGAAGCCAGCACTATGGTGTGGTTAAGTGATCCCACTAGCACTGGTCTTTGTCATGTCTTCCCACACCTGCCAGATGTTCCCTGACAGCTTCACCAAGTTCAAGATTCATTTTCTCCCAAATAAAGCTCTGAGAACCTAGCATGACTGTGACTCTTACAAGGTAAGACTTCAGCAATAAAAAATAATAAAATAATAGCAGGCTTGTAAGAATCAGGGTGCATTTTCTACCTCATTTTCAAGCTATCTGCTCATTATCCCAGACGAGGCAGGGATTAAAGACTGTAAAATGCATGTAATGCTTAAATTTCTTTGCCACAGACAGCTACTGATGTGTGATGCTTCCCTCATATCAAGACAACTTTGCTGTGATGTTATGCAGTTCCACCAAACATTGCCTTACTAGGAAAGAGCTTCCAAACCTCAGTGGAAGTAGAACTAAATGCATTTCCAAATGGTCCACAAGACCGTGTTAAAAGCATTGCTAATGATGTAAGACCAGGTCTATGTTCCCGCCCAGAAATATATAACTGAAGCATAATTCACATGCGGTTATTTAGGCCAGTACTTACTGCACTTGGCCATCAAAAATGGGACAATCAGCTGAAATGAGTGAGAATTGTACTCAAGTACCACAGTGCAGTAATGAAACATTACAGACATGGCAGAAACCTGTAACATATTTATCACAAGGAAGCTGAAGACACAATTCTAATCCTACTCACAATCCTTTTTAGAAAGTACTCATAATTTTGGAAAGCTGGGACCTGACTGGTTCATCTGCCTAACAGCTATAAAAAAAAAAAAAAGCTTGTTTATTTCTGCAACCAGTCTGATGAACTGAGCTTTAGAGTTAGCACTGAAATTTTATTGAAATTAGCAGAGTTACACTCATTAACACCATGTATTCCTTTAGATATTTTGCATACATAAAAAGCCAAGTTGCTAAAGGCCTTAATGAGCTAGACCATCCTCATATATCTCAACAATCTCTTTAGCACTCAGCACAGTAGGTTTGTGAAAAGCAAATACTGATGAACAAGGGCTACTCCAAAAGTTTATTGCACCCATTGACATTCATGGATGCTTGCTAAACATCTATGGAGACCAAACAGTGGATGTGAGCACAGCAAGGCAATGGGTGGTGCATTTCAGCAGTGGTGACAGTGGGTCACCTCTGCTGGTGCTGATTTTACCAGCACAACATGCAGGCTCTTGTTCATTACTGGCAAAAAATACATAGCTCATAGAGGTGACTAAATTGAAAAGTAGTGTACAGAGCAAATTCTCAGCTACAAAACAATTGTTATTGTGCTCTTTGTACCTGCTGTAGTTTCCATGGAAATAAATAGGAAGCATTACTTTAGAGTGACCTATGTACTAACTCCCAGACAAAAGAATAAAAACTTAAATTCAGCCTATGAAAGTAGCTGCAGACTGAAAAGGGAGTTCAGAATGGAAACACTTGGATAACCTCCTTTGTCCAATAACTCGTGCTCTAGGTATAATATTCTGGCCCTGAAACTAAAACTGAAGGGGATTTTATTACAAATGCAGCTGCATTTATAATTAGACAGTGAAAAGTAGTAGGAAAAAATAGCATAAGAACAATTTTGCATAGGGACTGCATGACCTAATAGCTGCTTTTCAACTCTAATATCAACCATTTTGTGCTCTAGTTTCCTTCATCAACTGACTGCGGACTGTTTTTAAAGTCATTAGGAAACTGGGAACATACAGATTTTATTTGACAATTACAGAGAAATGGCACAGATAAGATGGAGATTTTCCTCTCATCTACACTCGCTGTGCCGCATTTAGAGTTGACTGGTGCAGCAGCCATCCCTGCTTTGCTGCTGTTAGATGGGAGGGAGGAATCAGACCCCATACATTTCCAGACAGCAAGTTACAGATGAAACTTGTAGAAGTGGCAGTTCTTTGTGTTTCTATAGCAACCCAAGCTGCAGATGTCAGTAATTAAAATTAACTACATAGTTTTATTAGAATGCCAGGAGTTGCCTTCTCAGATAATGGAGACAAAGCAGAAGCCACAATATCTGCAAAAATAACAGATTTACATATCCAGCTCAGTTATTCCTTCAAGCTGCACCGCATCCAAGCCCTTGCCACTTGCAGCACTGTTTCAACATCGGTTTGAACAGGGAACATGTACCTAGATGATTGTAACCCTACTCCTATGGCAAGACCAGAGCTCTGCAAATGACTCTGGGCTGCCCCAGCCACATCCTTCCTCCCTCTCTCTGCAGCCTGCTGCCCATTGCTGGGAGAGGAATTCATCCCACCACAAGTGCTGGAAAAAGGTGAGACAGCAGCCCTTCTCCAGACTGGATTCTCCCAGAACCCATCAGCCACAGAAGTAAGGATCTCATTGGTGAGAGGGATGCATCCCAGGGGTCCTGCAAGCTGGAGAGAACATCCTTTGAGATGGCTCTCATATGGCTGTAGGATGGCTCCCATGGTGCTAGCAGCCCTGAAGGGCAACCACCAAAGCAGTCTTCTACACCACAAACCACAGAGCATGGAAATGGTGTGCAAGCTGCAGCAAGGTGAGCTCCCTGGCTAAGTGCTTTGCATACAGGATATACTGGCAACTTAAGTAAGAGGATAGGGAGAAAGTCCAGCTCTAAATCTAGACTACCCAGCCCAGCTTTGCTACCAAAGGCCAGCTCACTTCTGGATCTGCCCTGGACCTTCCCCAGCAGCTGCCTGCACAGGGCTTGGCCATGCACACTGAGGCTGGGTCGTGGCAGGACTTTTCCCCTAACACAACCATTAGTTTTCCTAGATCAGACTGCTCTGTGGTTGGTTCCCTTTGTGCCACTCCAGCACTGTCCCAGGTGGCTTTGCAACCTCAAATGCCCTTGTGCAAAGCATCAGCAAAACAAATCACCAGGATCATGTGAAGGAACTACTGCTGCAGCCTGCTGTGGCTCTTCTCTCATTTTCCTTCAGACAAGTGGAATTGGGAAAACACAGTAAAAAGTAATAAACATGTTTTTATGGCCAAAATCCCACTCCATGGGGCCCAGTGCAGACCCAGGGCCAAGTGCTGTTAGGTGGAGATGCAGGCAGCCTGCTTCAGAGGGAGCAGAATGACACGAGCCAGCCCATGCTCCTTGGCCTCTCACCCTGCAATCAGCCCTTGGCTCCATTGTTAACCAGTACAAATGTGTCCACAGAGAGTACCCAGAACTACTCCTGGCTCCAAAAAGAAAAAAAAAAAACAGCTCCTTAATTTAGTAGAAAAGTATATTATTTTGTCTCTTAGAGACAGATTTATATTTTCCAACTGGCTGAACATAATTTGAAATCCATTTCTCAGGACCAGAGCCTACTAGCAGCAATCACATCCAGCAAACGTCTCATTAGTTGCTCTTAAAGTTGTTAGGAAAGCCAAAATAAAATGCTATATTAATAAAAAAATATTTTTGTAAGATTGATCCCAGAAAGATGCTTGTAACAGCAAAAAAAAAAAAACTGTATTTCACTGCACAGAAAATCAAATAGGAAACTGTAATACTAATGGTTTGTATGTTTAGAAGGAGCAAGAATGCAAGACAGCGTGCACACACTTGCATCAGACACCCGGTAACAGCACTCCGTATCACAGAGAGGCACACACTGCTGTGTGGTACTAGAAGTACCAACCATGGTTAGCCTGGTGCCCTGCCAGAAATCTCCCTGACAAGCTGTACCTTCTGAGATGAAGTCATGAGGGAGCTTCTGTGGAAACTGGGCAATAAGATCAATAAGTTCAATTGGAATTTCCTGGTTTTTTAAACTCAGTTTGAAAATCAACTTTAATTTTCTGTTTGCTTATCTCCTCTTATTTGGTAAGAGAACCCTGTGAAGTACCGTTCTTCCTAGATGTACCGCAGAAAGGCTCACAACACCAGAATGGCACGCAGAACATCCCGAAGTGCCCCAGAGCTGTGATTCAGCAAAGCTTCCTTCAAGCTCAGCCACAATGTTTTCCTTGTTCAGCATTTCACCTCAGTGCTCCATGCTCCAATTTCATGCAGAAACACAACTCTGGTACAGGCACAAACCACATTTTCCAAGAACATCCATGACGGATGTTCAGGAAAAGTAAGTAAGAAAGCTCCTGATACTTTGGAAACCAAGCTGCACTTGAAAGTGTCCACAGCCACCTCTGGCAGCTCATTACGCAATGCTGTCAATAGCCAAAACCCTACCAGGAGCCAGGATATTTTTCCAAATGAGGCTGTATTGCTGGGTGGTGCTGCTCTGCTGCTTGTGGCTGCTTCCTTTCCCTCCAGCCTGAGGCTTGATAAGATCACGGTGGGAAATAGAGCATGAGGTATATAAACAATAGTGTTACTTCGTGAGAAACGCATTCAGGAATAGAGGAAATCCTACATTTCCTTACGAAGATAACTTTTCAAATAAGACTTCAAGCAAATGCACAGTCCCTAGTCACAGGGGTAGCCTGACATGAGCCAGATACAAGACCCTAAATTAACAGGTGTTGCAGACGGGCATTTAAGCATCTAATTAAGTAGTGTCTTACAAGTGCCAAAGCAGAAGTCCGTACTCAGATTTGAGGTACAAAGGATTTAATGCTGATGAGCATTAAGCTCCGACTGCAATATGCTGGTTGGAGTCCCAGCCACAGCACTAGCCATGCCCCACACATACCACAGGGATGTTGCAGCACCTCAGGACAGGGTGATGCTGCTGCATGCATCATGCAAGCAAGGCACAGCATATGTACTGCTCTACAGTGTTTGTTATGAGGATGGGGCAGGCTTCAGGGCCAGAAGGCTGTGCCAATGCAGCACCACAGCAAGACCTACCTGGGAAAGGTTTCCATACAAGGAACAAGAGTACACCCAAAAAAGGGGTGTCAGCACTCCCAGCCCACCTGGACAAGGGATCATTGGGCCAGGTGGTGGCTTTAAAATAAAACACATGATCTAGTGGTGTGCTAGAAACCCTGTGCTATTTGCCATGTGAGCAGCAGCACAGCTTTTCTGAAGCAAGTTGTCTGGAAAGATGCCTGGCTTTCTCTGCGTAGGATATGAAATGTTTCTAAGGGACATGCTCCAAGGGACTTTTCACATGTATCACATAAATCCTGCCATTTCACTGCTTCGTTGTCTGTTGCTATCATTCACTCATACAAGAATTACAACCTCCTGAGCTGCTGAAAGACAAAGCAGGGAACAACAGCTTCTTCTGGTCCAGCAAGGTCCCAGGTGGTGCAGGATACAGGAATCCCACGGTGCTGAGATCCCGCTGCCCAGGCACTGCCTCCTACACCAGTCACCACAAGCTCCCTTAGTAGCAACAGGGAGGAACAGGCACTCAGACTGTCCAGCACAAGATAAAGATCTGCCAGAGGGACCAGTCCTTAAAGTCAAAATCAGCTCAGAAAAGAGTCCCACTCTTAATTCCAGTGCCTGAGTGCAGGTGTCTAGTGCCACAGGACACAAGTGCACTGTGATCCTGGAGTTCACTGCAACAAGCCTCAGCACCATGGCCTGATGTTACACATTTCAATGAGAGTGTGATTCAGGTGCAAGCACTTTCACACAGGTGCCCACACACCCAACGCATTTTTGCTTCACCTGTGAGCTTCACAGCAAGGTAGTACCTTGTCCATTTTCTCTGTCCAGACAAAATTCAAGCCACTAGAATCTCACTCCATGATCAGAAAGCAGCCATCTGCACACTGCACTGGAGCAACAAAGGAGATGGGAGCACCAGCCCCTGACAGCATCACTGGAGAGCCCAGCACCACCAGCACATCTCACCCCACCCCCACCCCAGCACACACACACACACACACAGCAGGATCCTCCAACAGCAGCACAGAAATAGTGCTGACAGAAGCAGCCGAGCTTCCCCCAACTCTGGCAAGACAGCCCCACTGCCTCTAGAATTAAAGAGATTTAACAGCAGTAAAGTTTTTAAAGAACAGATACGGCTTCAGAACATCAGCACCCACTCTGAAGGGCTTAAGTCTGTTCTTTGACCTTCCAGTACAGATAAAATTGCAATATTTTCTCCAGCACTGTCTATACTCCACCACACAGCAGGACTCCAGCCTGCACACACCAGCCTCCAGCTTCTATGGGGCTTTATACATTTTGTCATGGATGGCTGCATTTTTTCAGAGCTCTTCCTCTCACCTTCATTAAACTTGAATAAAAAAGAGTCTATTAAAAAAATGCAAAGGACTCATTCTTCAAAATCAGCAATAGTCTTCAATTTTTCAAGGTTAAAGTACTGTTTCTTTCATTTGATCTAATCCCAACCACAAAAGTGAGGAATAACCATTGCAAAGTAATTAAGGACATAAATACCTTTGAAGCAAGCAGGACAGCTCAACGAGCCTGCCCAATCAGCCATGTGAGGCTCCATGTGGTGAAAGCAGGAGGAGGACATCTCAGCACAACCATTCAGAACCAGAGCCCAGTTTGATGCCCTCTAGCATTGCAGGGCTCTCACTTTCCCTGATAGGCACCAAATACCTGAGGCTGTCTTTAGCCAGCTGTGTAAATACCCCCACCATGGGCAGTAAGCTTTTCCAGCTGAGATCAGTAATTACAAGAGTACATGGCCAGCTCTTCAGGGACTTGTGAACAGAGGTGGCAGAAATTTTAGTTTAGGTGTTTTGCAACAAAATACCTATTTTCAAATGGACCTCGTCTCTCAGCCTTCTGAGGCCCCTGGGCTATTTTTAAAAGGTTACTAAAAAATAAGAGCCCCATTCTCAAAACAGCTCAGTGTGCGGGGCTGGCTGCTGTAAGTTGTTCCTCTCATTACACCCCTGGGGAGCACAGTTACACTTGGCTTGGGCCACCAGCCAAGAGGGGCACCACAGCTTGGGCCTTCCTTTGAGACACTGAGAGAGGTGCCTGAAAGAACAGCCCAGGTTTCTGGAGAAGCTGTCCATGCAGCACATGCAAACAGACAGTGCAGGGGACTGCCAGGAACGTGCAAAATCTCTGAGCTGGAAAAGACTTTTTCCAGCAACCTTGAGTGATGCATTTGAATGTATGGCTTTAAAAATAAAATAAAAAAATAATTTCCATCAAGCTTAGAATCATAGAATGGCCTGAGTTGAAAAGGACCTCAAAGATCATTGAGTCTCAACCCCCCTGCTGAGTGCAGGGTCTCCAACCACTAGACCAGGCTGCCCAGAGCCATGTCCAGCCTGGCCTTGAATGCATCCAGGGATGGGGCATCCACAACCTCCTTGGGCAACCCATTCCAGTGCATCACCACCCTCTGAGTGAAAAACTTCCTCCTAATATCTAACCTACATCTCCCCTGTCTCATTTTAAAACCGTTCCCCCTTGTCCTATCACTATCCACCCTCATGAACAATCGTTCCCCCTCCTGTTTATATGCTCCCTTCAAGTACTGGAAGGCCACAATGAGGTCTCCCCGGAGCCTTCTCTTCTCCAAACTAAACAAGCCCAGTTCCCTCAACCTTTCTTCATAGGAGAGGTGCTCCAGCCCTCTGATCATCTTGGTCGCCCTTCTCCGAACACGTTCCAAGAGCTCTGCATCTTTCTTGTGCTGGGGGCCCCAGGCCTGGATGCAGTACTCCAGATGGGGCCTCACAACAGCCAAGTAGAGGGGGACCACCACCTCCCTCTGCCTGCTGGCCACTCCTCTTTTAATGCAGCCCAGAACATAGTTGGCCTTCCGGGCTGCCAGCGCACACTGCTGGCTCATGTCCAGCTTCTGATCCATCAGGACCCCAAGCCCTTCTCCGCAGGGTTGCTTTCGAGTACTTCTTCCCCCAGCCTGTATAAATACCTGGGATTGCCCCAGCCCAAGTGCAGAACCTTGGACTTGGCCCTGTTGAACCTCATTAGGTTCTCATGGGCCCACTCTCCAGCCTATCCAGGTCCCTCTGGATGGCTTCCCTTCCTTCCAGTGTATTGACCGCACTGCTCAGCTTGGTGTCATCTGCAAACTTGCTGAGGGTACACTCGATTCCATCATCTATGTCATTGATAAAGATGTTGAAGAGCACCGGTCCCAAGACTGAGCCTTGGAGGAAACTGCTTGTGACCAGCCTCTACCTCGACACAGAACCATTTATCACAACCCTTTGGCTGTGACTAGCCAACCAGTTCTTAACCCACCAAACAGTCCATCCTTCAAATCCATACCTCTCCAGTTTGGAGAGAAGGATGTGGTGAGGGACCCTGTCAAAGGCTTTGGAGAAGTCCAGGTAGATTACATCCATTGCCCTTCTCCCATCCACCGATGCCGTCACTCCATCATAGAAGGCCACCAGATTGGTCAGGCAAGATCTGCCCTTGGTGAAGCCATGCTGGCTGTCTCGGATCATCTCCTTGTCACATATGTGCCTTGACATGTCTTCTAGGAGGATCTGCTCCGTGATCTTCCCAGGGAAGCTTGTTAATTCCTGTCTCTGCAAACAAGAGTGTAAGATGTCAAACTAGCCAACACAATGTTTTTGAACTCGGGGTAATGGGCACTGGAACAGCTGCTCTGTCCAGTACTTTACTTCAAGCAGAGAAGGGCACGGCAGCATTGTGTCCTGGCATATCATGTAACGCAGCTAAAGTCTTCAGCAGCTTTTTAGCATTTTTTTTGCTGTGAAGTATTCAAAATAAAGGGATCAAAGGGCAGGAAGTACACAACACCTGCTCATTACCCATAGCTGATGGAAACTGGAGGTTGGTTTGTGTTGTTACTGGCTTCTGCTCATTTCCTGCTCCAGCCCAGCAAAACAAGTTTCTTTTATGAGCACATAGGAGGAGGAATCAATTCAGATGCTTCAAACTTAAAATCGGATTTCAGCTGACCCCTCCTGAATCAAAGTGAATATCCCTTGTTACTTGAAAAATCAGCCAGTGCTCTACAACCCGTCTGTATTTTAAACCCTGTTCTCTGTCTAAGCCCTCTGCATATACTCTAATTCTCACAGCAGAGTTGTGCAACCATTTTTTTTGTTGTTGTTTAGCTACCTTCCTCAGCAGCAGAACAAAGACAGGAAAGCCAAACAGCTTCCCCAAGCCCACAGGGATGATTGTGTCCAGACCCATCCCACTAGCAGCAGGGAACTTGTTGCCTTCTCTAAGGAGTGGAGAGAAACAGAGAGATCAACAGCACGGTGCACCTCTCCCAAGGGATGGACCACCTGGGAGGTGTCCACCTCATCCAATCATGATGCAGGCAGCCAGAGGTGGGCAAGGTGCTTAACTAAGGGCCCTGCTCATTGCTGGAGCCTGTAGTCACTGGAGAATTGCAGCATCTCCATACATAGCATGGAGTGGCTTTTAAAATACCACAATATTTAGCTGGACTGCAAATTTTGCTTTCTGTGACCATTAAATTGGAAGCCAATATTAAAATATTCCATTCCAAATGTCAGAGTTTTGTTATTCAGAGGTTTTCATTCATCTCACAGAAATCTATCTATCCTGCAGGCCTTGATGAGCCCAAGTGGGTATGCTTAAGGCAGATCATGCCTCCTGGTCCCCTCGTCAGTGTATTCTCTGTGCATACCAAATCACCCTAGCTAATGATAATGAGCTCAGAAGTTTCTATTCTTGTGGCACCCAGGTATGCTCCCCTTTAGATTCCTTATGAAAACTGGATTATGTTGGAATAATATTTGTACAGCATTCTGTTAGATTCTATCTAACAAAGGGCAATATCAAACAATCTTTTTAAATCAAAAAGATGAGCTCCAGTTGTGAGGTGCACATTTAGAAATACATTTCCAAAACTATGGAAAGAAGTGGGGGGGGGAAAGAAAGAAGGAAAAAAAAGTTTTCTCATATATGAGTAATGGAAGTTATAAAATTTCTTCCTTTCCCAAGGAAAATTAGAGTTTAGATCTTCCAGCTGCCACTAATTCACTGCTAACAAAGACATGATCAATTATCGCTATAAACAAAGCACATTCCAAAACAATTGTAGCTGAGGCAATAAAACCACCCATTAGAGCAGACACATTGGACAGACTCCAGTCAGTCTCATTTAGGCAAAGCTCTACTGCAATTTTAGACATCTGGGAGAGGAGGGTAGCATTCTGGCAGCCATAAATACCCTGTGGAGTCTTCTTTACAGTTAGTGGGGATGTGTGGATACTGCTGAAGATGTGCAGAGGATGCATGGGGCAGGGAGACATAGTCCTGACATGCCACAGCCCAGCAGGTCAAGGAGAAAGATGCCACCAGCAATAAGATGGACAACACAGTCCCTGTAAGGCCCAGCTCTGCCTTGTCTCCTCAGGGGTAGAAGTGGGCAGCTGGGGAGCCTAGGCCATCTTCCTTCACAGTGCCTGTGCACTTACCAGCATAGCTACTAAGTGGCTCAGTTTAGGGAGGAGCAATGGCAAGTGCAACCCCCTAGGACACTCCATGGCCCAGCCGTTAGGACAGTAATCAAGTATCTATACATCTATAGATGTAGGTACAGTAGCCTAGTCATGACTGAAGTCCCCAGAGGAATTCTTAACACGCTACTAGACTACTGCCTAACATTGAGGCAGGTAGCTATCACCATCCTAAATCACAGTCTACCTATGTCAACCATATCTAACTATTCAGGCTTCTTTAGATGAGTTCAGGTGACTCTGCCCAGCCCTGGACCACAAGAACTTTTGAGGTGCCCTGCTGCCAGGGACAGACACACCTATGTACAGCTGAGAAAATAATGTTACTCAACCAAAAAGATCCAAGGCTGAGCATGGAGATGTGTCTAGGCAGCCCTGGAAAGCAGATGCATGGGCTTGTCTGAGATTTGGATGGGGTTCAGAGCTAAGATGACACCCTTCCTTGGGTGCTACTCAAAATACAGTTAAAGCCAAATCTTATTATGAAGTACAGAGCTGCCATATAAGTCTCTAATGCTGACCAGCAATAGGCAGCAATGAAAATGCGTAAGGAGTGTGGGAAGTATGTGGTGCTCATCCCTCCCAGATTCTCCTGGCTCCCTGCAATCAGCAGTTTGGAGACATCTTGAGTTGAGGGAGACACCTGAGTTTCGTGCTTCAATGACACAACTGACCATATCTTCATTCCTCTCTTTGCTTTTTATCTCCACAGTATTTTTTTCATGGCTTCTATAGTTTAACCACTGTATGTATGAGAAGTTCTTTCTTTTACTTGTTAGAAATTTCCTTCTACTAATGCCTTATATTCTGATGACAGCTGTATTATGAAAGGTAGTGAATAAATGTCCTTCATTTCCCTCCTCTCTGACCATCTGGCATCCCCCCTCAGTCATCTCCTTTTGGTGCTCAAAGTCTGATCTGTTCAGTATTTCCTGCTATGGAAGTGGTTTCACGTTTCAGATTAACACTCTTCTCTGAAACTTTTCATGTTGGACTAGAGCTGCTTTCCAAAGTGGAGTGATGATGTACACGATATCAAGGATGTCAGCATCTCATGGATTTATAATGTAGAATGACACTTTGGGTTGTTGTCTTTTCCCTTCTGATTGTATGAACTATAAAACACAACGTATTAAGGAAGGTTTGGATACAGCTGACTTTTCAAGTTCAAAATGGGGCTCATCCTCCGAGTGTTAACTGAACCCCAGTGTGTGTGTGTACATTTTTGCACAGGCACAACATAGAGAACAGATTTGAAAGTTGGACTCCACACACTCAGATTGAATCAATCTCTGACATGCTTTTTTTTTTTTTTTTTTTTTTGAGATGGATTCTTTATAAGCAAAGTTCATAGAGATTCCCGTGGAGAGACAGGCTGCAGAGCTCAGATTCCATCACTGAGGAGCTGGGACCACAGAAACCAGATCCACCGGTGGCTCTGCTGATTTCTTCCTTTTTTGCTCTGTGGTGGCTCTGTGCACCCTGACTGTGTGCACTCTCCACGTGTTTGCAACATGAGCAGAAACGGTGCATGCTGAGAGGCTCGCTTCATCTACCTCTATAACTACAGTGAGTGGAAATTTCACACCAAGCTTGTTCAACTTCACAGAAAGGCTCCCACATTTGAACAGCTCATGCTCATGACCGGCTGCAGAACTGGTGACTGAAGCCCAAACCATTACATTTGTGGAAAGCTGCTGCAGGAAATGGGCTGATCCACACCTGCTGGGGTCTGGTATCCCTGCAGCAAACCAAAACCCTCGTGGCTCCCCAAAAAAGTCAGGTTCAGTCTGCAGGGATGGAGGAAGGGAAAGGAGGAATCTCTGTCCTTATCAATGAGCATGCATGATCAAAGGCCTCCTGAAACCCCTTAAGCAGGGTATCACAGCCTTTTCTGGTTGTAGGCTTTCATCTTGAAACACAATTTATTTCTCTCATATCTAGGTGTTGGATAAATGCTGGCTGTATAGACCTAAATTTGCTTGCTTCTTGCTTTTGTGTACTACCCACCAGCTAGCTGCACACAGGTTTAGATTCACCTTTTAGCTCACACTCTTCAGCTCTGCCAGTTCCCAAATAGCAGCAGTACTGAAGGTCCTGCTGTGGCAGATCACAGTTTTGGAGTGTTTAGTTGCTATACAGGCTATTTTTAAAAATATAATATTTGGAAAACAGGAAGTACGTCATCTCTGATAATCTAGGACCCAAACCCTGGCTGCCAGTGTTCTTTTGGACAAAAAAAAAAAGATGGGATGAATCAACAGAACCTTTCAATTCAGATGCCATTTACTAAAATGCAACACTCACATTGTCTGCAAATAGCAGCCAGCTAAAACTTGTTAGAAGATTAAGTTTCGATTACAGCTGACATTTCCAAACCACTGTGTGATAGAAAAGTCATTCACATCCCAAACCCAGACAGCCATCTCACATGTCCCCTTTCTGGGCACCAGCTGCTCAATGGGTCATCGCTGTCAGAAGCCACCAAAGACATGCAATCACTGACATTTCTGTGCTCCAGCAATCATGGGACTTATCAGCACCAGAGGCAGACATGAAGAGCAATCGCAGCACTCCCGGCAGCTTGCAGGATGGTGTTAAGCACTCATGGTAGTGTGACTCCAAGGGAAGTATGTGTATTGTATGGGCAAGGGAGCTATATTTACATTCTTCCCCATTAGTTACTGTATAGCAAATGGAGATAGAAGAGCTTTAGCAACAGATACCAGTGGTTTGGGGAAGGAAGGTCTACCGGGCTGCTGAAGTTGTTTTGTCACTTCTCACAGTGAGAAGTGGGTCTTATGCAATCTGTATTCCAAATTCAACCAAGGAGTACACTGGAGAGTTGGGAAATGTGAAACTGGAGAAATACCTGAGAATGCATCCTTCATGTGAATGCAGTCAAGGGGAGGGGAGGAGAGGGGAGAAGTCAGAAAATTTATTGTAATACGCTCTCAGCTGGACAAAGCAGCTTCTAATTCCACTGATTTAAATGGATTTGAAGGACAAGCTCTAGGGTTAGTTTGAAGGCTGTTCCTAGTCTGACTTACTTAAAGATTCACAGCACACATCTGTCTCAGAATTGCAATAAAATGTTTATCTTGATCTTTGTGACATGAGAACTATAAGGTCAACTGAAAAAAACACAATGTGTAACTTCCATCTCCCTTCTGCCTTGAAAAATGGTAAATATTTTGAATCTCCAAAGCATTATTCATGGTTTTAGCTGAACGGTCTCTTTGTAAGAAGAAGTTTTACTAAACTATCCTGATATGGGATTAAGAGTCCTGAAGTTTTGAGAAGAGATCATCACCAGGAAGAGGTCTTTTTAGAGATCTCTGTCTTTTAATGCCATTAAGGCTATTCAAACCATTACTAAAATGTTCTGACCCTTGTGTCCAGCACAGCTACTTAGGCAGTTTGTCTTTCAAACACCTAACAACACTTGTCAATACTGAGATGCATTTCCCAGCCACGCAGAGTCCCTCAAACCACCTTAAAACTTCTGCACTGCATTAATCATTACACTTATGAGCATTTCCTACTGCTTCCTTTCTCTCCCTGATATCCTCCCTGATAGCGTTTAGCACCATTCAGATTACATTGTACAAAAAACCTAAGTGCGGGTGATATACACAGCAAAGCTATTACTACCAGTTCCTTTCTGCAAGAGAGAATCTACAGCCGCAGCTGACAGCTTTCCCTCTGACATGATCCTTTCATCCCAGTGTGCTGTTAAAATGAGGGGCATGACCCAAGAGCAGTCAGTCATTGGGAAGCTCCACAGGCTGTGAACAGCAAAACCCATGGGCCTCTCTGCATCCCAACCCAACGTCAGGATGAAATACAAAGGGCTATGAATCACCCTCCCATGAGCAGGCTTCAATGGGAGGAAAATCAGTTTGTATGGACATGGTTTAGACAATGTACTGATATAAATGATCGAGAGATCAGGACCTCAGGGCTCACCATGGCCTGGGCTGGTTTACATTCTGCACATAGCTACTGTTTTCCATGAGTTTGGGATGCAGCGCTGCATGCCAGGAGCAGTGTTGACGTGCATTCGTGGGGCTTTGTTGTTCCTGCTCCAGAGGGAGGAGGAAGGTGGTGGGATATGCGAAGGACAGAGCTGAAAGCCCGAAGTGGATGTATAATGCCCATACACAACAGATAAGCCCAAAAGCTAAAACAAATCCCATTTGCATTTAATTCTCACAAAGGGTCTTGACAAGGTGAAGTGATCCTGCTGGGGTTCTGGCCTGTTTCAACGGCCTCAATCATACCAGATGTCAGGCTTAGGGCCACAGAGCTGCTCTGTTTACTTGGGTTGTTTCTTCTTCTGTAAAATCTCTGCAGTACTTCCTTTAAAAATTTGTTTAAGAACACAATTCTTCAACGGATATAAACAAAAATACCTCATTACTGGTAAAGAAGCTGATTTACTGGAATATGTACAATTAGTTGGTAGCTTAGGCCTTTTCCTCTGCTAATTTGAGTGTGAATACGCAGAACACCGGCTTGTTTGTTTCTCCATAAAAAGTCATTAACAAGTATTTGGAAACAAAATGGTACAGAATTTCTTACTGTAGGCTGACCCTTTTTCTGATACCAAGCACATAGCCTCGCGCCTTCCGCAAACACAATAACTCCTTTTATTGCAGACTCCCATGTAGCTTGATGCGATACCATTAAGAAAGGAGCTTGCCGAAGAGCAGGATGCAGTCGTTGCCAAGGGACAAGGTGCTCAGAGTTTTTCCAATTAGAAGCGCAATGGGTGTATTTACAGTACATAGCAAAAGAAATGAGTTTCAAATACAACCCACAGTTATCTGCACAATATCAAAAAAGCCACCTCTAGACACTGTACTCATATGATAAAAAGCAACAGGAATCCATTTCAGAAGCTGAATCTTAAGCAGTATATAGTACATACCTGTTCTCGCTGTCATATTTTTAACTATTTAAAAATAGTAATAAGTTATCCCTTCTCTGCTAAACAATGATGCTGATGATCTAGCATGATGTTGTGCGTGTCCTGAAACCACTTACATGTCTCCTTGACACATCAAACCGTGTTCCAAACTTTTAAAAACTACATCATCATTAATTTGTATACCTTATTATACACATTTCTGCACTCTTCTGACTAGTATCTCACACTTCTCCTTCCCCACTTTGCTTTAAATGAAGAAAAACAGATTATTTATTCCCAGCTGGAAGAATTCAGTATATTACCAGGAGCACAAGTGTACATGATTTCACTGGACTCTTCCATAAAAACCTGCAGCCCTTTCCTAAGGATGCCAGCATACATACCAAATAAATGATATCAGCCAAAAGTCCCTTATCAGCATGCTCAGATTTATTAGTCTAACCTCTGAACTGCTGCAAACACAGTAATAGATTAAATGTCAGGATGAAGTTCATCCTTATTGTTTCCTCCTCAGATGAGAAAACCGAGTACTGCAAGCTTATAAATTTGTCATTAGCCATTGTTAAAGGAGAGCTGTGTAAGCTCCTCTCCCAGCACTGCCAATCTGAGGGGTAAATGAATGGAAGACAACAGTTCAAGGCACACAGCATGCAAGCAAGTGGCCTTTTTTGAATGAATCTCTGTTAGACACATAGTGTTATACAAATACAAGATTTCCAGATACTCCATGCTCCTGCTTTGCGCATCCAGCAGAGGCTGGGCAGATCTGAAATTTATTGTCTGTCCACCTGTAGCCAAGGAGCCCTGTTCATAACCCTGAAGTGCACTGTACTTGCATTCCCCCACCCCACAGTTCTCCATCTCACTAATATTTCTAGGACAACTTCGTTCTTGTTTCACTATGGCATATTACGCTTCTGACACCCTATTCTTCTATACTGATGCAACGTGCCAGGGCTGAACAATGGCAAGGGAGTGAAACCACCAGCGCTCCAACACAGCAAGATCTCCAGTTTAGGAGCCCCAGTCATGGCTCTCTTCTCCACCACACTCTCTCTAGCCAGAAGGTGCCCAGCTCAGTGTCTGTAAAAGAGTTCAAAAGCCCAGATAGACCCAAGGATGCCTTATTCTTCATGTCCCTGTCTCCAGGCAGTGCACAGGAGCAGAGGAGCCCTGCTGGGTCAGATTAATGGCCCCAGTAGGACATGTTGTTTAGGGACAACATGCAAGTCTGGCCACTTTCTCTGATCCATTTCCTTCACACAACTCTCAGGATCCACAAAAGCTGTATTAGGGATTTCACACTACCTACCCCACTGAGTGTCAACTATTTGCTGATGGATCTGGTGAATGGTAGCTCTGCCTTCACTTTATCCACTGCCCTTATTGCTAGCCAGGGCTAAGCCTTCTCCCTCTTGAATAATGGCCACAAAGACCTGGGCCTCTGCTTCCCATTGGTTAACCAGCTTTCAGCCCATAACAGGACTTACCTCTTCAGAACAACATATGGTGGTCATCCAAGCATCCATCCAACCTAAGTACGTGATACTCACTGGAACCCTGCGGCAGACCAGCAAAAAACACTTTATCTGTTGTATGCCTGGAATTGTCTCAAACACTTGCAAGATAAGACCATCACCATGACAACCGGCTGAAGGCTGAAGATGTGGTCAGAGCAGGGAGACTTGTGGTGACAGACGGCCTTGTTCTGTCCAAAACTCCCATTTGCTACAGAAGTTTTGACTGCAAACTTGTTGATGACAAGCCTCATGAATCTAGCAGGTCTAAAAGGATGGGCAAGAGAATCTCAGGGGAGCTTTGAAACTTCAATACTTTGGAACTTCTGGATGAGCGTTCTTACAGATCAAGGACCAAGGCTGGAACCCAGACCAGTAATCTTTCACTGTCCCTCTCTCTTTCTTGCCCCCAGTCCATCTCTCTCTCTTCTTTCTTTTTCCCTCATAAAGTTATGAAGCAATGCAAGGCTTAATTTGAGTTCTTATAAAATCACATAGTTTAGCTGCACAGCTTAAATAGCTGTAAGAGTGCCAATACTTTTAAGATAATTGTAGCACAGAGATTCTCATTAAAATTGATGATTGTTTTTGGACCTTGAGTGTCAGCTTCACCTTAATCAAACCAGGGGGATTTGCAAATCTGGTCACCCCTTCCTCCCTTCATGGGTGGGACATGACATCTTAATTTAGTGTAGTCAGCAGGATCCCCTCAGTGTTGGAAGGTCCGGAGGCTACCTCTCAGCTATACACCAGGAGGTCAGTAAGGCAAAAGAAGTATGAGCAGTGGCAAGCCAGGGCTGCTTGGGAAATGATAGTGCTTGACTGTTCTGCTGTTATTGAGAAGTTGAAGATATATAAGGCAAGACCTTCCCCACTGGGGATGACTTGGGCTCAGAACAATTGGCACAATCTCAACGTAGAATGGATTAGAGCCCTTGCTAAGGAGTGGAGAATGTGGCTGGGAAAAGGAAAAGCCACAGAGTGTGCTGAGATGGAACATGTAAGTAGGGTATTTCTGGCTGGCAGAGATTGAGTTTTGTCATCAGAAGATGAAGTACGAGGATACTGGGGGCTTGGAGTATTCTTAGCTACCAATGGTCCAGCAGACCAGAAGTTAAGAACCAGAAGCCTCAAGGGGCTGCTTACTGAGCTAAAGACTCAGACCCCTTGGAAAGGAAATCCAGTACGTATTGAGATCCCAACTGTAAATTATTTCATAGAAAGTGTGCAGAAGGATGCTTGTCTCCAGTTGATGCATGATAGACATTTAATCTGGCAACAGCCTTCTCCCATGTTATTAATAGCCACCCCCAATAGTACAACCCGCACCAACCCGGGATCTCCTTGAAGTTATATGCAGTTCAGTTACAAGACCATTTGCGGGATGCACTGGCCCCACAAGCCAGGTGAGGGAGACAGTAAAAACAAGGAGCCCGTGAACTTGGGGAAAAATAGCCTAGTAATTGATAAACTAAGGCAGAAGGATGGCAATCATGGGGAGTAATGTTAAATCTAAGCCTATCCTTTGGAGAATGGAATAGCGAAGAAATTGTCCTCCCCTCCAAACCCTGGGCGCAAGGAGATCTCTGTTATGGGCTGAAGGAATCCAGAAAGGGCTCTCTTGAGATCTGATGGATGGTCTGCCTTCAGCAGCATTAGAAAAGCTTATCCAAGTGTGATCTAATCAGGGAGGGATTTGCAAATCTGATCACCCCTCCCTCCCTTCCCAGGCAGGACTTAACAATCCCCTCTATCCACATGCTTTCTGCTATTGTTCCAAAACTATAGCAGGATGGTGGGCCAGAAGTTCCCTTTCCAGAAAGCAGCATAACTCCTTCCATGTCCAGAAGGAGTACTCAGAAAACTTATTCTTTGTTATGGAGTCCACCATCTTACAAGGAATGGAAGTCAGTCTCACTGGTTTGTCATATCCAAGAGCACCTGTGCAGCCTCTCGGGTGGTTGGGAATTAAACAGGCAGTTCAGCAGTTATCTGGCACGATGGTGGTTTATAAACAGACTTAGCCAGCAGTTTATAACTCATCTATTTGATCTAATATTAACAATGTATTAACTTGACATAGATTTCGCTCCTCTGATGCATGGGTCCTAAAGAGTGCATCTGATGTGGGAATGTCTCCAGCATCTTCAGCACAGTTCATCAAGAATTCATTTAGCCATTCAGATATGCCTTCCTATCCCTGAGGCCCCAGTATACTTTCCCACTAATTCTTTACTTGGCATCCTTAGACATACCTAATGAAATTTTTGCTCTTGAGCATCCTTCCTGAGGTGTTTTTCAAAATCTTTTTCAAACCTCTTATCTTCCTGCTTGCATTCCATCTCACGTACCTTATGGGCTTTGCTATTATACTCTTTTGTAAAATGGTTCTGTTCTTCTTGAACACTCATCTTTTCCTTCAGAAAGTCACCCAGAATTTTTATAGACGTGCTGTGCTTTATTGGACTACTTAGTTTTCTTTTTGATTTGTAGCATATATTTCACCTGGGCCTTTAGCTTTTCAGACTATTTATTTCAGATTGTTCTGTGTGTTTTCTTTAACTAATTACTTCCTTTTAACTTTGCTCCCCGTTTCTGAATTTCAATCTACATGCTGCATTAATTTGACCTGCTCTCTGCCACCACAATGTTAAAATTATTTGTGTTGTGGTTGCTATATAGATTCTTTCTCCCACTAATGACTCTCAGGCTAGACCCTGTGCACCACTGAAGACCAAATTCAGATGGATGGCTTCTTTTCCAACACTAATTTCATGGTGTTTCACTTTATGTAATCCTCCACATAGCATGCCACTCCCTCACTTATACATTTAATTCTAACATTTCTGTAAGCCTTGTGGCCTGAGAATCTCTGTTTCAACATCTTTTTTTCCCTTCCTTCCATCATATCCGTGAGATCCCCACTGCATCAGAGTTGTCTGGTGTCTTAGTTCTTTCCTCTTATGTTTTCAGACTTCTAGCACTGGTATAAAAATGCTTGTAAATTGTGTTCTCACTCTGTCATTTATTATTGCACACATGCACTAATTGATCTCCCTTATCTGTATCAGTTGCACTGTTTATGTCCCTCATGGTCTCCTCAGAGGTTCATTCAAAGGAACATCGTCTATCTTCACCTCGGAGCTCTTATCAGTCCAGGTTCTTCTGTGCCCATTGGCTTTCCTACAGCTTCTAGAGTGGCCTTCCTACAGCTGTCGCTTTTCAGTGCCAGCAGCTAAGATCCATTGTAAGGTATGGCCAAACCTTCCTGTGCAACCTTCTTCTTGCTCCACAGATTCCTTTATGTCCTATTTCCCTCCTTCATCCATCACTGTCTCATTCACTCAGTGAAATGCTGGAAGTCTGCCTGTCTCTCAGCCAACACAGCATGGAGATTGTGGATTTCAGTCTCCTTCCCAGCACTTGCATTTAGCCTCTAGAGCATAGCTCCCATGCTTCCACATGTGACTGGACCCAATACAGACCATAAGTGCAGATTGTCCCCATGCTACCCATCTAGCTATCCTAGAAGGTTCTTTGTACTGAAGAGGCAAGTTACTGTCCAGTCCCCAGGACATCATAAGCCCTGTGTGCAGATAATGTGCATAATAATAAAATTATTATTACTTATTATTCATCATAATGAGTTATTATTATTATTATAAAAGATATGAAATCCATTACCAGCACCAGTTTCTTTCTCTCTCTTAATATGCTTACTGTTGCAGCAATGAAAGAGGACACTGTGACACCACTTGCAGGGCAGTCAGAGACAATGGATGAGATTCTTCCCCTTCTGCAGACAGCCTCCTTCCCTGAGAACAGGGTTCACAGCTGCTTCTCAGAGACAATGACCTTTCCATCAGCTTGCTAGGGAGAACTGCAGAGGTGAGGGAAAGGGAAGAAAGAGATTTTCATCCCAGTCAGCCTGCCCAGCCAGATTGCACAAGTTCAGCTGGTTAGACGTTTCTCCTAAGTAATTCCTTCTGATCACTGGGGAGAGATGGGCCTTCTGGAATGTGGTTTAGCTTGGAAACCACTCCACAAGGAAGCCATCTCCCTATTGTGCCCTTAGGTGCCATGCTGGCATAATGTGAACATGTCAATCACCACCATTGCCTCATGTGATGGGTATCCCAGGTTAGCAGAATCAACAGAGTTCATTAACAAGATGTAGAAATAGACTAGTCACTCCTCAGTTTTACTGATGCACCTTATGCCTTCCTTGATAACTGTTAGACTGCAGGACTACACATGGTAATTTGAGTGTATAAAAATAATAATGAATAATAACAAATTTTCCATCCTATATGTCCAAAAACCTACATGCACTTATCTGTGCTTGCAACAGATGCATTTATGTCATAATCCTATCATTCAGCTCAATGCGTTATTTAGATCCAGAGCTGCCTTGTTCATGATCAGTGACATCATTCACAACAGAATTTTTTCTAATGACTTTTTTCAGTGGAAAAAAAAATAGTTGTCTACATGCACATTTCAGCTAAAGAAAAGTTTGAGACAGAAATTTCATGGTGGAGGAAAGATTCCTTTCCCAGCCAGCTCTACTGCTTGCTATGTCACAGGCAGAACCATAATTTAAAATTTCTCCCTGAGGTATCATAAAGAATATCATCATGCACTGCTCCATTTTTCAGCTCCAAAGATTTGAGTCACGCAAATGGCAGAGATGGTGGTCTTTGTGAATGCAAAGAGTTGCTTCCCTATAAAACTTAGTTATTACTCAGTATTTCCAGAATGATGCTGTATCACTAGATCATGCAATTATATGACTTTATGGTGATGGCAGACTAGATTATAAGGAGAGCATATGGTAAATACAGCAGCATATCAATTAAATTGAAGATGTGTTTCATTAAAACACTGAGGATGGCAAGACAGTTCTCAAGGCTTTAAGATGATCCATGTTTCATAAATGCCACAGCACAAACATTTTCTGACAGATTCTTTTTCAGCTTGGTAATATTCTCAATAAATCTGTGCTTGAGCTCCAGCGTGCACCAAGGTCCTGAAATCTGACAGCAAGGACTGGAAAAACCACAGGAGCTGAGGCAGAAGAGAAGAGCCGTCAAATTACAGGAAAGCCTCCAAACACCACATATCTCGTGCTCCAACACCACCACGTATTTCTACAATATCTCTTACCCTCACATGCCTTATTAATGTTGTGGCAGTGGTTTTAGCTCTCACATAGGCTAAAGTAATAAAAAACACGTGTGGGGGGAAATACCACTAAGAATATTATAAAGTAAATGAAAACTCCTTCTTTAATTTTAAATAATGTCACTGAATGTCTTAAATTGCTGTTTGGTAGAGATGAAGCTACACTGCACACAGAATAAATGCATTTTTTTCTCCTGATGTATCTTTAATACGTGGAGCACAAATTAAAATTCTGAAAATAAATGACATTTAAGCAAAAGGGAGGTTATGTCTATAGAGACTGTAATTAACTACTGTAAGAAGTTCTGAAATACATATTAGCAACAGGGAAAAGAAATGAAATCTTTCCTCTGTTAATTCAGAGAGAAAAAAAATCACATAAAAGTTACTCTCAGGATTTCTGATTTTTCCGTACCAAGGAAAAAACAAAGACAAATATGTCCATTTTCCATTTAAAGTTCCCATTTTTCTCTCTACCAGAGAGAAAATTAAGCCTAGTGCCAGCTGGAGTAAAGGCAGAAGATGCAGAGAGCCAGAGCACTTCACAGGTTTTGGCTTTCTTTCCCCCCAGCATTTGCAATAGCTGTCAGAACTTCGGGTCTTATACTTGGTCCAAAACCTTTGCCCATATCAGGCATCTCCTACCAACTCCATGGGCTTAGGAGCTAACCTGGGAATAGAGACTGAGCTGCTTCCACCCAGAGCCAGCCTTGAGCACACAGAGACGTCCCCTGGCCTGCAGCTAATAAGGGAGAGGATGGAGATGGGAGAGAAGGGGGTCCCATCTGCCTGCTGTTCAGAGGTGGGTGCCTGGGCCGAGCAAGGAGCTGGCTTAGGCTCCAAGGTGTTCCAGTTCCAGTTCTCCCACACCCTACACAGCACTTCTAATTAATTAAATCTGAGCGTTTCAAGGTTAGCGTTCACCCTAAACCAGAGAAAATAAACAAAGAAATTTGATTGTGTGTTTTAACCTTCGGTTCATGGTTACTTGTGCAAGATAAAGAAAAAGCTGCAAGAGGAAACTTAAACAACACATTTAACAAGCTATCTAGCTTTGTCTAGCTATCTAGTTGTCACCTGGCATTTATTAATAGAGGAGAAATTTGTCATCTTATGTGATTTTTCCCAAGGGCCTCTCCAGTTGCTTGCTCGCAGTTTTACTTACAGAAATGCCCTGCACTTGCCAGCTAGGTTAGTTCCTCCCCAGCACTTCTGGGCAACTGCACAAGTCTATCTGACTGAGACCTTCAGTGCGCCAACACTGCTATTAGTGTCAGCTGGTGACATGGCCACCCAGCACACAGGGCAGCTGGCAGGATCACCCACCAGCCACAGGTCAAGGGGTGGTCTGTAACCTGCAGGCATCCTGTGAACTCCCCTTCATAAGCTCCCAGTCTTCTCCAGAATATGCTGCAGTGTCCAAGTATTTGGTGGAGTCAGGAAACCCCATCACATCACACCAAATTGTGGGGTGCTATGTCAGAGTGTCATCAGCACAGAGGTAGGTGGTTCCTGGCTATGGGGTGCAGAGAGTGGTACCAAGGTGCCACTTTGCCAAACTAAGAAATTGCAGACCCTTTTGGGGAAAGAGACAGCAGCTGCTTCATCACAAGCATCAGTGTCCTGGAAAGTGCCCTGTCCCAGTCAGGCCATGAGAAGTTCACAGCTGAGATTCTCCCCTTGTAATACAGACATCTCAATAGCAGCATTCAGTTTTACCAAGTGATGAAAGGTCTGCAATGCACAATACAATCCAGCAATTTCTGATTTTTCAAGCATCGTCGAGATGTGAAATTGAGGATCTCTATGGAAACAGCAGTATTAATCACAGGAAATTCATGGGATGGGTCAGTCCTTCCAGGTGACTTAGTTTTAGAGAGAGATCAGTTATTTGCTTGCACTCTTTCATTTGGACTAGAGGCCAAAGTGCTCCAGGAAGGGCAACCACCTCACTGTGCAACCCACAAGCACCACAAGAGAAGGTAAAGACAGCAGTGTCAGCAGCCATTCCAGGCCGTGACCCTCTCCCTGGCCTTGCTTTCATGTCCTGTTCTGCACCACAAGGATGAAGCAGAAGGGTCTGCCCCATACAGACCAAGGGCTTCTCCTCTCACGGCCACCTACAGACCATTCTTGGAGCAAGACACATAACGGCATGGCCAAGGGGCAGATGCAAACAAGTGGCTTTACCCATCAGACTTGTCTTGATGCAGCCACTTTGCTGTCAGGAAGGCAGACAGACACAATGCCCAGAGGACTCAACTGGCCAGGCAGCACCACTGGAGAAGTCAGGGACACAAGTCTCACCAAATAGCTTTCTGAGGATATTCACAAGAGCATGGTCCGGTGGAGCCAGGACAGCCTGACACAGAGAGCCGTGACCAAAGGGCTTGCAAATAAAGTCAGTTCTCCACTCTCACTGATTTACAAAATGATCCAGACATGTGGATGCCCTTCACACTGTCTGCAAGTCTCCTCTTTCCAGTACAAAAAAGAATAATAGTGAGTTTTACCAAACTGTTCAGAGGTTATTGTGCCTTCTTATCAATCACAGAGAAAAAATATGCAGTAAAAAATCTCATCAAACAGTTGTAGGTGTATAGATGGTATTTGTAAGATGCACCAGCTGGCTCTGCTGCCCTCAAGTGCAAAGCACTGTGCAGCCTTCATAAAGGTTGTGCATGTAACAGTTTGAAAGCAGGAATGTGATGTTTAAAGGTGAAAGCAAGCATCAAATGGTGGGATGGATTTTGAAATAGCGTCTGGACTAGGTTTTTTGAGACATGAGAAGGAAGATTAATTGGCTTAAAATATAGTTTTGCCTTTTAGAAGGAGAAATATGTTGAGAGACTCCTCATATTATGAAGAGTTGGAACAAATTTTCAAAACCAGAGATGCACAAGTTTCATCTTCAGAACATATCCCTGAAAGTAATTAAGAAAGTTCACTAGCACTGGAGCAGTGAGCACAACAGTACTGAACCTGCTTTCCTGTAAAGGCATTTGTATATTGACTTGGTTGACCCGTATGTTTTGCAGCTAAGTATAGGGGGACTCTTCTTTAAACACCAACAGCCATATTTTCAACAACATATCTGCTCTTTCAGCACCTACATTCCATTTCCAGAGGTGACCCAATCATCTCCAAGGCTAACTGAGGCTGAGAGCTGAGTGCTGAACAGACCATTTGCCTTTGAAAGCTGGACTTGGGCACTCCCAGTATCCTGTTTCTATTCTCCACTGACCTGTATGGCTGCTGCTGCTCCACTCTGGGCAGTATGAGACCTTTTGTAGATACGTGAATCAGTCTCACGGAACTGAAAATGTGAGACTTGTCCTCTGCAACCTAATGAACACAAGGGTTGTCTTCTGCCAACACAACACATCTAGATTTCAAAGGAGGCAACAGGAAGGTGCTGCTATTCATCCAGTTAGTACTCCAGCAAGACTGGGGCTTAAGAAATAGTGCCTCCGTAGTTAATGTAGTTGGTGCATAATCCTTAAAACGTATATGGTTTTGAGAACAGCTGCAGGGGAGAAAATAATGGAATGGAATGGAATGGAATGGAATGGAATGGAATGGAATGGAATGGAATGGAA
>NC_034411.1:97236387-97307540 GCF_002078875.1 Numida meleagris | reverse complement strand
AAAATAAAATAAAATAAAATAAAATAAAATAAAATAAAATAAAATAAAATAAAATAAAATAAAATAAAATAAAATAAAATAAAATAAAATAAGATAAAATAAGATAAAATATAGTAAAGAGCAACTGCTTCAGTGCTTCCCTGGCTGGGTAATGTCACAACCGACACCGAGAAATAAAAGAGACAATTACCAATGATCCAAGGTATATTGGAAACTATTAGAGACTGCAATAAGGTGGAGGGGGAGCAAAAAGACACCTCATATAGGTGGAAAATACAAAGTCAATCTATAAAGCAACTATCAGGTTTATAATGCTACCCATCTCTTAGATGCAAGCTAGAGGGAAAACATGGCATTCAGCTCCCAGCTTTCCACAGCAGCACACGGAGAAGCCGTCAAGGCAGGCGTTCAGCACAGCATGCTGCAGATGTACAAGAAATCTTTAACAAGGGCGGGTCAGATTGGTGAAGCAAGAGATGCCAGTAATAAGTTCCCAGGAAGTTCAAGCAATTTCTCTCAGCCCAGTGACAGGTTTGTTCATTTATAATGTGTTAGAAACACAGTGGTGCTTGACAAATAATCAGAAGAATTCCTTTGTCTCTTGAGTTTTGCATATACATATCTGCCATGTGCTGCTTTCTGAAAATAACCAAGACAGACATTTTATCAGGGAAATAACACATTGTATTGCGTGTGGAGGTATGTCAGACTTCCATTTACCATGGTGTAAACAACACAGAAAACCCTTCTGAGAAATATTGCTATCTGCCAGGTGGCGATTTAAAAAAATGCTAAGAACTGGCACGTGAGTATGGGAGCAATATGTTGGGGCTACTTGAAGTCTTCCTGCCTTATCTCTATTTCATCTTTTTTTGCCTAACATGAAAATTTCTCTGAAAGCATTTTTTTTTACTCATCAGACATAAGCAAATGTTTACAACTGAAATATCAGAGTCTCAGAGCAGCCGAGGTTGGCAGGGACCTCTTCATTTGGAAGCAATTCTAAGTGCTTTCCAGGAGCAATTTCTCCTCTACCTTTGCTGAGGTGACGCTCAGCAGCCCGCAGCTCCCTGGACCCTTATTCTTTCCCTTCTTGAAGGCATGAGTGACATTTGCTCTTCAGAAACCTCTCCCAGTCACCGTGATGGCACTGCTATACCATGTGAAAGTTATCATCCGGACCCGCTGCAGTCCTGATATCCCTGAATACACCACACATCTCCCCACATTCTCCCCAGAGAAAGCGCTACATTTGGGGGAAATGGTGTCTAGCCCATTCCTTAGAGAGGGACTGGATTTTCTCATCCTGGTTTGTTAGGACCGTTTTTATTTGAAATATTTCCAGTTTTCATATTTTTCCCCAAAACTGCAACTTTCTGCGGCAACAAAATCTTCTCCTAAACCAACCACATTGCAAAAGAAAATCTGATAACATAGAGATTCTGCGCTGTAGGGATGCCCTGAAATCAGGACCAAAAAAAAAGCATCAACAGTGGTGGGGCCATCAGAATGACTAGAGTGTACTCACTGCTTTACTACTCACTCCTTTAACGCCAACATCCTGCTGGCAGCAGTAGGGCTCGGTGAAAGGCTACCCTGCTGGCTCCCTCAGCTGCTTTTTCCTCCCGTGTACAACTAAATTATTGAAATCCTATCCATTCCCTTCAAAGCTCCTGCAAAAAGGTTGAGAGATGCATTGAGACCGGTGGCAGAAGAGCAGGCACCCATCATCCCCACACCCATCAGGCACTGGAGGCAGGCAGCAGCATGGGAAGTGCTGGCACCTCCCAGACATTGGACAGAACGAAGGTCTACAAGGGCAGATATAAATCACATTTGTTATCACTCTTCTACTGTATAGAAAAAGTATGCAGAGCTTAGGAAAAGCAGTTTTAATATATGCATTATTAATAGAAAGCTCGTGCGCGGTAATAGCACTTTCTGCTACAACTGTTGTCTGCAGATGGATGAAAGAAGGCCACCAGAGAAGCACTGATGAGAGGCATGAATGATTATTATAAACTCATGAATAAATCTCGTTCTCTATCCTGTTGAAAGATACATGTTAATTTGAAAACTGAGCTTGCACACACTCTTCTCCAAACGCCAGCATTTTCAAAATGCAGAAGTTCACTGAGAGTCAATGTTCAGATGCTTTTCCCACTGAAAACCGAAGAGGGAATGGTGTCTTTCCTATACATCAACCAGTTTAAAACACCTGTCTGTACAAATCTGCAACAGTTTCACAAGGACAGATTCCCTCCTGAATGTTAGTGTTTCCAAACAGGTCAAAGAAGATCAGGGCATAGACAAAAAAAAAGGAATAAGGGGATTTCTGATATATTATCTTCTATTCTTTCTTTAAATGACAACTTAATCCACAGGGACTTAAAGAACAATCTTTATCCTACCACAGCAAATTCTTATATCCCAACATAAGTGTTCCAGTGAAATAGTACTTTTACTTAAGCAGTGCATTTCACAGAGGAGAAACTGATCGAAAGCAGGCACAAAAGCAGCAAGTGAAGAGCTGCATAAGGTAGTCAGCCATCTCAGCAAACTTTGTGCAACACTACCAGAAATACGGTTTGAATTTTGGGCGGTCCCGTGAGGAGCCAGGAGTTGGACCTGGTGATCCTTGTGGGTCCCTTCTGACTGGACGTTCTGTGACTCTGTGCTTTTTGTTCCGCATCCCCTGTCATTTCTGCCTGTAAATAGGGAGCCACAAAGGCTGTTGTAACGTGCCTCCATGCGGCTGTTTTTGGATGTGATTCACCAGAAACCAGTAAGTTCCTTCCGCTTCCTGCACTGCTTAATTTGTGTTTCTACTACCTAACCACGAGGGCAGAGTGCTGCAGGATGAAAGCAGGAGTTAAACTGTGGATGGCATTTCCAGGGAGTTTTCCCAGAAAAACTCTGGCTGACGCCAGCCATGAAAGAGCAAGGATTCCTCCTCACCAGCATTAAACCTGTCCAAGGGTGCTCATGGCTTAAGTCGTTTGACTCAAGCAGTCATTTGAATATTTGGGGGTCTGGCCATTAACTAAAAGAGCTGAAAATTTACCCAGTTCCCAACCCAATAGCTGCACGTCAGCCTCTCAGTCAAAGTGAATAGGCAAAAAGCTATGTTGATATGACTTTTTAGGTCAGACTGTACCAGGACTTCATAAACTGCTCGCAGGTGCTGAATTTTTTATAGCGATACTTTCAAGAGAATGGTCATTAGGTTGCGCAGTGTTTGTTCTGGCAGATACAACTGTTTCCATGGCATGCAAGGGAGGAGAAGCTTGTTGGAAACTTTTTTTTTTTTTCCAAAGACTAAAGGAGATAAGGGCATTGTAATAACAATCCTCCATCTGTTCATCACATGACCCCATCCTCCCTTTCTCGCAGGTATTCAGAACATCTCTGCTCCTAACAGCAATTCTTGATGTCTGGAAGCTTTGTCTTTTTTTTAATGCAAAGGAATATTTATTTATTTATGGATCCATTCGGAGCTTTAGGCAGGTACACAGCTTAATCTGTAGTACCTTGTCAAATGCAAGTGGAAGAGAAATGCCAGGAGCTAGCTCTAATGACGCCAGCCTCTGCCCTTGCAGGATGTACTTTGCCACCTGTGAGCAGAAGCCTCACCTAGGCTCCTCTGCTCCATCAACAAGGAAAGCAACTCCTGTGCCTTCCCAGGGAAAGCAGGAGCAAACATCCCTTCTCCAGCCTGGCTTGGCTTTCACGGAACGGCACAGAGTACAACAGTGTGCTGCATTTTGTTTGCATTTCATTTTCGCTTGAGCATTTGGTCCCAATTTGTGTAACAAGTGCTAGGGCTTCGAGCTGTTTTACAGATCATGGTGAAGTGAGCAGCAGCAGCAGATTTCCCTCAGCTGTTTTCCTTGCACATAGCTGAATGCGAAGCAGAGGGAAAGGAAAGGAGAGAGGGGAGGATCACACTGAACAGTGAGTCCCTTGGTAGTGCTCTTAAACACTGTGCAAAAAGGAACTGTTAGGAAAATGCCTGGTTTATTGCTATGTCTATCTAAAAAGACTGGGAAACCATCTGCTATGGAGGTGTAAAACATTAACAGCTGTACAAAACTGGACCTGGGGACACAGTCCCTCTGAAGCAACAGTCTTAGGAAAATTATCAGAGATCTACTCTCCAAAGACCCTGGGCAGGAGTTAGGATTTCTCTGGGCCTGATTCCCTCAGCCACAAGAATCTCTCCCCCAAAATACAGCCATCAAGCTGAGAAAGGCCACTTGAAGCCCTCTCACAGAAACACCTGGAAGGTCACATGATGAGTGAGCAGCTAGCTCTCTGCTCACTCAAATGCCCAGATGCTAATCTGGGCACAGAATTGTGGAGCTCCGAAGATTCCTTACTCCTCCAAGGTTAGCAGGTGAGGGCCTCTATAGAAAAGCAAGCGACAAAGGGTCTTTCCAAGGACAACAGTCATCCAAAGCCATGACAACCCTGGCAGTAGCAGAGCTCTTGCATCCTTTCCCGTGTATTTCATTCACCACTTGCAAGCACCACTAAATCATAGAATCATAGAATCATTAATGTTGAAAAAGAACACTAAGATCACCCAGTCTGACCATCAGCCCATCAGCACCATGCCCACTCACCACGTCCCTCAGTGCCACATCTGCCCTTTTCTCAAAAATCTCCAGGGACTGTAAATGGTAAATGGGTAATTTGCCATCAAAACAAAATGAGGAGACCAGGCTCGTACCCTCCACTTCCCATGGGGAGCACACCCCTTTGGAAGCCACAGCTCCTACAGCCACAGTGCTTGATTTGCATTGTTGAACATCAGCACAAACCTCTGCCAGACAGTGTGTGACCCCACCACAGCATCACTCCTTCTGTGCAGAGTGTATCGCCTATTTACATAATAGATGAGACATGCCAAGGCATAATATATTTATGCTATGTCTCAAGCCACCTGTGCATTATCATTCCAGTAGCCTCTCCAGCGAGAAATGAATTCTACATCTCCACCGAAAGGAGATACAAAAATTAATTGATAACCTACAAATGGTTCATTAAGAACCAAAATTTGCGGAAGATCGTTCAGCCAAAATTAAACATCCCATCTCTAGGAAAAAAAAAAAAGAAAGAAAGAAAAAAGAGAAAAAAAGAAAAGAAAAAAAAAAGAGGGAGATTTATCATTTTAAGATCTTTCAGTCAGGCAGGTGTATGCTTTTGTTAGCAATTGTTACTTGGCCCCTTGTTCAAGTAAATAGAAGAAAAATATATTCCTCTGTGCATGAGTGTAGAACTGCAAATCAAACAAGACACCGTCCAGAGTTACACTGCTATGTACACATATATGTGTGTGTGTGTAGATACATAGGGCAACGCCTAGAAATCACCCTGAGTGATAAAAGGTGTACGTCAGAAATAACCTTATGGAAATGTTGAGCTCACAGAAGAGAGCTATTCTTTCTTCATCTCCTTCCAGGTAAATATTGCTGTTCTCTCTGAAATGGCAGGACTGGCCGACTTTGACCTCTATATATTCCGCTCTCACTTTTTTTGTATGTCAAGAGCACAAGAGAAATAAATGCTGTATTAATATTAATATTCTCCTTCAGAAGCAAATAAGTGTAGTGCTTGTGCAGGGAGATACTAACCTGCTGCCCTGTTAATGTGGGAGCTCAGGTTCAAAGCAAAAGCCTGTGCTGTACCATGCATCATGCTTCAGCTGATCCCCTCCAGAGACAGTGCTGCTGCAGCAGTGCCCTACGTCTGTCCCCAGCAGCCCAGCAGCAGCTGTAGTGTAGTCTAAAGCAAGGTAAGTGAGTGGTTTGCCACACTTTTGATCTGAGCTTTTAAATTGTTCATTGATGGGGTTAGTTCCCTGCCAAGCAAACAGCTCTTAAAATAATAAAAATAGATCTTCACCTTCAGTGTACAGAAATTATCCCCATTATTAATTCTGAATTTGAGATTAAAACATCACAGTACTCAAAGGGTGGCTACAGACAGGACAGAAGCTTTCCCCTCACAAGGAGCTTCACGGAGAATGTAAGGGGCAATGGGTACAAGGTACAGTGGGAGAGGTTTTATCTTGATATAAGAAATAAATATTTTACAGTGAACACAGTCAATCATTGGAACAACCCTTGTAGGGACATGATAAAATCCCCATCGCTAGAGGTTTTCGAGGTGACACTGGACAGGGTGCTGGATAATCTCACCCAGGCACTTTTCCCATAAAAGGTGGGACCTGATGACCTCTCCAAGCCCCTTCCAGCCTAGGCTTTCCTATATTGTTATGAGACCCAAGCAATCCACTCACACTGCAGTCTCTCCTTTTGATCAAGTCTGATCTCCTACTTTGAAACGATTGCACTTGCTCAGCTGATGGCATGTGACCAGAATGCTTGCCCCTTACTATCATCGCCTTCCAGGAAAAGTGATAAGCAGTAGTTATATATAAACACTTCAGTGAAGTCCAATTATTTCGTCTAATGTCAGCCATTAATAAGAGGCTACATGGAAGGAGGAGCCTGCAGTGCAGCACTGGGGTGTTTAGAAATTGTCCTTTATTATTGCATGTGATGGACCTCTTTGTGTACATTCACTGTGACATGGTGCTTCTCCAGCCTGTTCAAAATGCCCCCCAAGATTATACAGCTGTGTCCTAATGTCCCACTAAGAGGGCTCCTGCCTTTCAACCACATTTAAATGCTCAGCAAACCAGAATTCACCAGGTCCACCAAAACTCCTCCTTGTCCCTCTCTTCTCTAAGCAGTGAGCTTCAGCTCCCCTTCCCACCCTCAATCCACAGCCTGCTTTTGGGAGACCACCATTCTGTGTGGCCTTTGCCTTGGGAGGCGTCCAAGACCAGCCTGTAAGCTCTGCACCACACAGCACCAAGCACGCTCTTGGTGCTTAATGAATGCTAATTAATGGGATGTGTAAAACAGCACAACAAATAAAATGAGGTATTTTCTCCCATTGAAGAATGATTAATATCTTGGACAGATGTGAGCGTTGCTTTGTTAGTGGCATATCGTGTGGCAGATCGGCACACACACAAACAGCACTCCATCAGAATACTAATTAGGCTTCCTGAATGCAATTCATTAAAAAGACAATATTCCAAATTCCGCACCACTAATGTTACAATTAAAACACTTGAATAGCTCTCTCATTTTAAACTCTATAGACAAATGCTAGTGCATGCCTATGCACTCAGAGAAAACAGAGCCGGAGATAAATGCACTTAAGATCTTTCAGACTGAAAGAACTGAATGCAAGATCCACCTTCAAAGCGAGTGCCCACCAGCACTCTATTGATTGCACTCACTGCATGTTTTCACATTTTTCACGTATACTTCCCAAAGGCGCAGGGCAGCAGCTAGCAGGATTTTTGAGATCAACTCTCATTAACACCCAAGTCAGGTACTTCAACACATACAGCAATCCCACGAAGAAGTCCTGCTTTCTGTGTAGCTTCAAAATCTAGCTTTCATAAAAAATTATTTGCTCAGCTGTAGTTGGCAGAAGCAGCCTAGAAACATGTTGTATTTCATCCGCTGTTGTTAAACTAGGTGAAGGATGTCACCGTATAAAGAAGTGCTGCTTCCTAGGAAGGGATCCCATTTGATATTTTCTGTGGAAAATGTTTCTGAATAATTAAAAATCAAAATTTGAGCTCTTGTTACATTTCCAGCCCCCCTTTGTTCTTTGTTCTTTTCATTGTAATAGAATAGAATATTGCAATGGAATAGAATGGAACGGGACAACAAAGAATATGGTTTTCAACATCTTAGATGAAATCGCCTGACATTCATGGCACAGTTTGAAATCACCGAAATGTTGCATTTCAAGACATCTGTCTGGTGTTTGCAACTAGAAATATTTCAGCTTTTCTGATTCACAAAACATTGTAAAATTCCAGCTTTTCACCATAATTAACAACAGACACAAATTATACTGCGTTGGAATTCCTTACAATACTTACTGTTTCACTGGGCTGCTCCTGAGCTGCTGGGTTTGCACAGTACTGTGCCCGATCTCTAAATGAATGATTCTTACAATTAAATGGAGAAATTGAACTGTAGGATTAAATACAAAAATCAAAATTGACTGCTGGCAAATATAAGCAGGCATTTCTCTGGGATTGTGGACTTCCCATGATACTTCTCGAAGTAAAACAGAGATTTAAAACCAAATTTATAAAATAAACAAAAAAAAATGCAAAACAAGGCTTATGCGTTTAGTATTCAACTTGCTCTACCCATCATAAAACACTTCCAAACACATCGGCCTTTGCCTTTCTGTATCCCATTCAAAAGTATACTCCCTTGTCAACGATAGTTTCTCGTTAATATATATTAACAGCATTTTCACATATTGACCTGAGAACTTCAATACCTTGACAAGTCACCTGAAATAACTGTTCAAGTCAACTCACATTTATGGCACATCTAAGTCATGGGTATTGGACTTGTCAGCTGAATTTCTCAATTTGGCACCAGAGAAAACCAAATTGCTATCGACGCACGAGATGAAATGTCCTGATCCCTGGGTGCAAGGTGCCAAAGGGGAGCCGAGGGGTCCCGAGGGAAGAATAATTGAAACTGGGTTGTCACAAAGTTAGCAGGCATTCCTGAGAAGAAAGGAAACAATCTGCTGCTGCTTTTTGATGCTCACACCAAGTATTTCCTCAGCTGAACTTTCGTTCATCAAGCACGACAGGACTGCAAGTTTCCTTTGTTCCCAGCACATTTGCTAGGACACTTTACAGACTTAATTCTGAGCCTCAGGTCTGTGCACGGCAGGAACACCTGGTGTCACATCTGTTTGGCCTGTGTGCTGGGGAGGGAAGGTGGCTGACAGCAGCCATGTAATTACAGTCAAAGTCTTAAGAATCTGAATGAATATTTAACCATTAATCAAATCAGTAAGGCACTCATTATTTTCATTACTATACACTTAAAAAAAAAAAGCCTCAAGCAGCAAAAAAACAGTAAGGCAGCCAAGCTTGATACACAGCTTTTTAAATAAAATTAATGGGTGTAAGACTTGTATATGTCTTAGTGTTTGTGTTCAACTGCACATCCATTTATTGAGCTGCCTCTTTGAGGGATGGATGGCCGCACGGAAGATGTGCACAGCAATGTCAGTCTGTGCAATAATCTTTAAATCACAGCATGTCACAGGGACTCATCTCTAATAACAAAGGCTCTGCACAGGATGATGACAGTCTGAAGATGATACTGTAATACTGATACCGCCATGAGCAACACAGGCTTCCTCCTATCCTTTTCTCCTTGCCAGACACTTCTAACCGAGAGCACAAAGCTATAAAGACTGGCAGCAGTGCCAGAGGGAGTGCAGGATGATGGCAGAAGTTCAATAGCCAGGGATCGTCTCCCAGAGATCAAATGAAAGTCTGAAAGAGTTTCACATACACCTTTGTTAAGGTCAGGATTAGTCATTAGGCATTCTTGTTGTCTTGGACTTTGAAGATCACATCCTTGCTTCTCTCCCAGCACAGTCAGTTAAAGAAAATTGCTGTCACACTGTGATAAACCTTCAGCTCGCTCTAGGTAGGGTCTCCCTCTATCTGACATTCACCAAGACCCATACAGAGCTTTGTTCCTACCTCATCATCAGTGCAGAAGAGGAGCAGTATCTCTCCTGTTAATGAAGTAACAAGTGCCAGGGTCTGCTGGCAACAATGGCCTGAGCAGCTGCCCTCCCTGCCCTCCTCAAGGCCATCCCCATACCAAGACAGTGCTGAGCTTCCCCTCCTTAGCCTGAACGTGTCAGGACAGACTTGATGCTTCAGCATTGTGTGCATGGCCCTCCTAATTTGTCCTGCTATCAGGCAGTGGCGTCCGGAGGTAAACCAGCCTGGGAGTAATCCCTGCTGCCCCCAGATAGAGGAGGTGATTTGGGTGTTAGAGCTAACAGTCAGCACTAAAAGGCACAAAATAAGGGCTTGGTTTGACACACACCTAGTCCTCACATCTCCATTTCTGATCAAGTCTCAGCAGCTTATTACTCTAAATACTTTCCATAGAAGGTAGTTTTGTGGTATGCTGATGCTTAACAGTATGGCTGGATCTCACTTAGGGAGTCCACAAGCATATGACACGATTGAGCTCCCTAAAGAACAGATTAGGGTTGGGAACTTTGATGAGGAGATTTATTCATGTATGGGTGCAGCCCAGCTCCTCAGCTTCCATCTATTTTCCTGCAATTACAGGGACATATGGTTGTGTTTTATAATTAATTTCCACAAATTAGGGGCATTTGGAGTTGGCTCCTTAGAATGAAACAATCAGGGTCTTCTGTGAGTTTGCATTTTCATTCATTTATTTACAAATATTTGCAAGTTGGTTATCCTCCTGGCAGAAAGAATGCTTCATACCTTCAAAATACTTTGTCACAGGGGATGCTGGGGCCTTTGGTGAATTTAAACAAAATTAATTTCTCAATACATTGGCCAGAATGTAATTTCTCTACAGATGAGAAGACTGAAAAACAAAGTCAGCATTTTTGACTCAACATCATTAGAAGAATCTATAAGAACAATAAGAATAAGATAAATCAATTTATAATTTTATGATTTCTCATTTTTAATGGCTTAGATACTTTTCCTGCTAGCATATTATCTAGATGTAGTGGCATCAAGCTTTTTATTGTAAAGAAATATTGTGTGCGTACTTGGATTTGTGGAGGGTCGGTGACTAGATTTTTCCAGATAACATCTATATACAGAAGTCCTGGAAACACCTTCAGATGTTTTAGGTCACGGAGCTTTGCTATGGTTTTGGTTTGGTTTTTCTTCAAGTACATGCCATTTAGGGATATTAATGATGTAGCATGCAATACATAGAAATAAATTTGGAAATAACAGGATTTAAGAGATCCTGAAATTTCTCTGAATACTCAGAAGAATTCCTGGAGAATTAAGCAGTGGAATAATTCCCCAGGTAAGCAGTCTGCCATTACTTTCCAAATTAAATTGCTGCCTTGGATGTAGTACTGGAAAAACAAACAGTAGTAAAAAAAAAAAAAAATTCTGCCCTGTCAATACATTCTTTCTGTTTCTAGCTCCCAGGATTAGACAAGTTTTTGTTTTTGAAATAGAGATTGAGTAAAAGAGCTGCTACATGAATTGCTGCCTTTCAGAGGGTCCACAAATATTGCTTCAGTTTCAAACAAAATATTCATCTTCTGCTCAGCATTCAAATATTCTCTCCACTAACATTAAATTAAATAGTGCTTCAGAGCATTTCTCCAGGAAACTAGTAAAATTGTAATTGCAATGCAACTCACAGAAAATTCCAGATTTTTTAATAGATTTTGTTTCTTCTCCTTTCCATACAGCCAATGGTTCAGTACAATTAGCAGCCAAAGGAACAACTCAGAAAACAAAAGCAAGACAGAACAGTACTCTAGGAAGGCCTGGAAGACCTTTAAATAAATATGGAAAGGAGAACGTCTTACTCTGTTTATTTCTTTAGCGGAAAAATCCAGCAGAGTTTGTTTGGCATTTCCTGATGATTGTCCTTGTCGATGCAAATGTTAAAGGGATCATTGATTTCCATACTTTCTGTCTGTAGAGTCACAGAAAATTCAAGCTGGAAGAGACTCCACAGCAGTCTCCACTCCAACCTCCTGCTCAAAGCAGGACCAGTTCCAAAGTCCTTCATGTATGAGGTTTTACTGCCTTATATATCACACCTTGAGCCGTAACAGATAATGAATGACATGGCACCTCATCCGTAACACCTGGAGCAGAACAAGCATGGCTGAAGTCACTATTTTAAGGCAATCTCCATTGGCTGCATGGTCATCTGCTCAGGCCATGTTTGCAGAAGGGCTCAGCCATGGCCAAATGAGTTTGGTGGAAGAAGAAAGCCCCTCCAGCAAGGCGTCCATCCTAGTTGGGCATTCCTTTTAGAGCAGGTAAATTTAGGTCCAGCATCCAGAGGAGATGGTTTCTCCTCACTGACAGACCCCAGAGACCAGCTCTAAATGTTTCCATTACAGCCTGAACATAGATTAAATGAATCCATCCGAGGCATGAACCATGGAGTCATGGAATCATAGAATCATAGAAAGTCTCAAGTTGGAAAAGATCCACAAGGATTGCCAAGTCCAACCCCTAGCTCTACACAGGACCACCCCAAATCCAAGTCCTGTGTCTGAAAGTGGTGTCCAAACGCTCCTTGAACATTGACACTTGGGGCCGTGCCCACTGCCCTGGGCAGCCTGTTCCATGCCCACCGCCCCCTGGTGCAGAGCCTTTCCCTTACACTGCTCACAAAAACAGTGGCATGAATCTTCCCCAAACTGACCTAAGCTGCTGCAGCCACAACAATGTCACCATAAAGATGACTTCATCTTTTGTGGGCTGGTTGCAATACCCTTTAATGGACGAAATGTCAGCCACAACCTCCACGTCATTCATTTTGCTGCAGAGATGTTCTAGAAACAAACCATGAAACCCCATTAAATTCCACAACTTTGGGGAATTTTGGATTGTTCCCAAGTTATGTGCTTTCACTGATAGGTTTTGAGAACTTTTACATCCAAAATAATGTTCTTAAAACTGCAGCAGAGCGTAACAATGCAGACAGCACTGCAAAAGGAGAGGCTAACAGTACTAGATCTCCTAGTCTCCAGATTTGTCATGACCATTTACTCTGGTCTCATTGAGCATAAATCTGATTTTTGCCCTTTCTGTAGCTAAAGAAACTGCACAGCCCCAACACACGCAGCAACCCTCTTCCACGTGCTGCAAGTCCCATATAAGCCAAGCAGTTCCAGCACTAGATGCAGGAAGGGATTATCTAGCAATGTAGAAATTAGAGTAAGAGAAATTTAATTTTGCTGTTTTAAGGATTTGCAGAGTTCATTCCTCTGTGGAGAAGAATAACGTCAGGGAGTGAAAGCTGAGTCTGGTGGTCTATGTTCCTCCCAGACGTGACTTGGGCATCTCACACGCCTCTCCCACATCGCTGCAGGGAGAACAGCGGGGCTTTGTTTTGAGTGCCTGTGACACCATGCAGGTAAACAAACGCATGGGAAACAGTGACAAGATGGAAAAGTAAATGAGGGAGAGAGGATCCCATGTTATGTAACAGTGCGCTTGAGAGAATTAATTGGGGCAGACTGATAAGAATGAATTGAATGTGTGAAAGCTACAGTTGTTTTAATTGAGCAGCTTTTCTCCAGGGAAGAGAGCTAAGTTTAAACCATCTGTCCAATTTCAGTGTCATTTGCGAAGGAAATGATTAAAATATTTTAAGATTAAATCAAAACTCTGGGAATCAAGGCGGAAGCCCAGTAATAAATGATTTGGGGATTTGCTTTACAGTAACGTGAAGCTGAAGGCTGGAGAATGTTAAACACCACTTCTCTCTCCACGTGCACGCACACATATGGACTTGCCCTGCAAGTTTCCAGTGGAAAAAGTGAATTCTAAGAAAACATGGAGACTGGTTAAGCACAAGACCAGCTGTCCTCTTTATGCACAGACACTCCAAAAAAGTACATCGTTTGGGGTAGTTGTTCCATGCCAGACTTTTTGGTAGTGGAATAAATTCCCATAGCTCTTTTCAAAAGAGCTTTTCTGCAGCCTGCCTGGGGACCTGGAGCATACAGGGTGCAGGGCAGCCTGCTGCAAGCTGGTTTCACACAAAGGAAATGACGACTTAATTCTAAAACAGCAGAAACCTTTGTTTCTATGGTTGCTTTTTTTCCATGAGGAATAGAAAAATTTTCTTCCAGAAACCTAGCGAGAAACTCATTCCTAGCTAAGAACACGTTCTGTGCAATTCGTGCTGACTGTGCTAATGACCAGACTTTATAAATTATCACTTAGCATTTTAATTATGGACAAATGATATCAGCAAAAGTAATATCTCTCAGTTCATAGATACAAATCTTGACTAACTCTGGGACAAGAACAAATTATATCTTTGCTGATCGCTGCTGTAGACTGATAATAGATATTTTTGGATCTGTTATTTAATCAGGTTTCCATCCATGAGTGTTCCCTGAGCAGGGCAGCCAGCTCCTTAAACTCATTATTCATTAACTCATAATTTCTGTTTTCATTGTCCCTCAATAACTGCCTGCATTTCCCAGTATCCAGGTAATCCACCAATTCCCCTTTCACCTTTATTAAATATTGATTTGTTTACAGAAATTTTCTTAACCACAACCAATTTTTTTTACTTCACCTATCTTCTTTTCATTAATGAGCAAAATACCATCTCTTTTCCTTATTAGTTTTGCTTCTTTGAAAAACAGTTGCTTACCAAGTACCTAGAATATGCAGATGCTTGTTGGATGTTCCTCTTGCTCACACAAAATGTGTAAAACTGAGGTGCTTGTGCCCCTCCCCGCCCCCCCCCCCAAATTAGCAATTATTCAGTGATAAGTTTCTCTACCTTTAAAGCAACTGCACTGTTGACCTACTCTGTAGGACGAATCAAAGGCTGATCTTCCATCCAGAGAAGGTGGATTTTTTTAATTTGTAAAATTAAATATCATAATTCTTGGGACCTCCAAGGCTACTTTACTACTAGCAGCATGAGTTCCTGACTAGAATGGTGAGGCATGAGAGAACGCAGCTGAGATAGACAACCAAATTCTTAGCACAGTTGATCTAGTGAAGAAAATACATTTGCAAATATAGGGATATTTTTATAACAGAGTACCTAATATTCCTCCTTTCTTATAAAAAAGAAAGTAGGTACTATTTTGTATTCTATAAAACATTCTTTCTGCTAGAGAAGTCCTTTAACTATTGAATTTTTCTTCATTTCTGACAGTATTATTTATTTCTGGCCCAGTCTTTCAATTTAATGAAGGCTGTATTTCTTCTGGGAAATCTGAAATAAAGGAGAAATGTTCTGATGAAAAAAATCATCATAGAATTATAGGCTGTATTTTCTTCTGTCACTGCAAAATGTGTGAAAAATATTGTCTAAAATAATCCAGGCACAACCATTCTCTGAGTCTATTTTAAAACAGGATTATTGGATATTTTTTGTCGTTGCTGGGTTATACGTTTTACTCAAAACAGTAGCTTGCACATTTCAAAATTAAACCTCTGCCAGAGCTATTTCAGGGAAAGCTACAGAAAGAGGAAGAAATATGTAATATACTAGATTTTTTTTGCTTTTTTCCCCTTTAATGTCCATTTTATCTTTAAAGAGCTTTTTGTTTGAAGACAACAAAACAACAGAACCTCTGTGCCCATGGACAGCCCCCTCTGAATTGCAGGTCACTGGGAGGACATCAGTGAAAGCACAAACCCTGGTGCTATCGGCAAGGACCAAGAAAATATCTGCAAGGTTTCTATCAGAGCATAGGGTTGGAGCATGTCCTTGGTGGTGATGACCAAGGGGAACAGACACCTCTTCCAGCACTGCCTCACCAGCCTCAGCCTTCAGTTTTTGTCTCAGTTCCACTTAAACCATGACAACCTACCCCAGCCGGGAACATTGCTTATGCCAGACTGGAGCAAGACAGCGCAGGAAAGGCGCAGCAAAGGAAAATGAAAAGGAACACAAAGCTCGAGACTCACATCACAAAACCGCCTTGCCAGCTGAAAAGAAAAAAAAAAAAAAAAAAAACTGTTGTTTTACATAGTTGACTTGATCGATTGTTTTACTTCACTTTTCCAGCTCCTATTGTGAATGCCTTCAGGCCACAGTTGGCGGAAAATCTCCTGACTCTGTCAGACCTTGCTGGGACATCTCACCAAGCATACACACAACAAAAACTAGGCTGTTGCTGGAGTTTGACAATATATAACTCACCAGCTCTTACATGATATGTTGCCAAGAAAAATCCAAGGCCTTTTCATTTCTCCATGATAGAATCATAGAACACAGAATGGTTTGGGTTGGAAGGGGTGTTTAAGACCGTCTGGTTCCAACCCCCTGCTATAGGCAGGGACACCTCCCTCTAGACCAGGTTGCTCACAGCCCCATCCAGCCTGGCCTAGAACACCTCCATGGAGGAGGCACTCACAGCCTCTCTGGGCAACCTGAAATTACAGCCAGGCACCCACGGCTGTGCCCATTGAACACAGCGATGCAGTATGACAAGTCCCACTCATGGCAACAGTTGTTCTGCAGCAAAAAGTGAGAACCTAGCAGAGGATGGTTTCGATCCATCGACCTCTGGGTTATGGGCCCAGCACGCTTCCGCTGCGCCACTCTGCTGCAGGCATGAGATGCAATGCTCTGGCTTCTCCTACAATCAGAGGATGCTATGTGGGAAAGCTCTGTAGCAAGGGGGACTTGCTGGGTGGCTGTGGGCTGCAGACCCTAAGCTAGGCTCCAACAGCAGTTCTATGTGCCATTGTGCCACAAGGCTCCAGGTGCAGCTTTCTGCTAAATCTTGTCTCCTTGGAATAACCCTCCAAGTACCAAAAGCCCATGCATATCCTACAGCGCACTCTCATTGCTCGTCAGATTATACCATACAAGATCACAAAGGGATTATTCATGGAAGGATCTACAACATACAGAAGGATCTATGACACATGGAAGGCGTGGGGGCTTGGACTAGAAGATTTCCAGATGCCCCTTCTGACCTCAACTACTCTGTGACTCTGTGCACATAGACAGCCCAGCCCTGCACAGGCCCCCTACATGAAAAGGTGATTCTGCCTGTTTTCACTTGCTAAGCTAGGTTAAACATCTTTTCTCCTAAGGCTAGAGTATATTCGTGACTGTGAAACCTGTGGTGTTGCTGGTGTTATTGTCTCTTGTTGTATGCATGCGTGTTAAATAGACAAAACTCTTCAGATCTTATTCTTCTGTAGTGCAAATCTGTGGTTATGTGGTTTGTGCACATCACTGTAGAACTGCAGGTTAAACCTGAAGCAAACTCAAACCAAAAAGCCCCGAAACCCTGCCAAAAAAAGCATCTCCATTAGATGAGACACTTCACTGCACTCTGCAAGCCAACAACTCTGCTAATACAAGCACCCAGAGGTCACACAGCTGCTCACCAAAATAGCTCCCCACAACTGCTATATGCTTCTACAATGGTGAACAAGGGTGACTTTTGACCTGAGAGTGCTGCATTGAGAGATTCGTTTCTACAAAACTCTTCATTTTCCTCAGCACTTCTCAGCCAAGACATGTATTCCTCCAGCTTTTGAAGTTCTGACTAAAAATCATGAAAAGCTTTGCTAACCAGAGAAGTAGCAGATAAATGGATATGGAGATGAGAAAATAATTTTAGTAAAGAGAAGTTCTGCACACCTTCAAGATGAGAACAGCTAGAGAAATACAAAAGACTGAAAAGAGACACAGCTAATGGATCAGTCTTGAAAGAAATGTAGCAATGGAAGCAAAAACTTAGCACAAGTAGGGGAAACAGTATAATCAGTAATTATGGCTGTATCTCAACAATGAGAAATACTTCTACTGGAAAAAACTGATACAGAAATAAGTACTGTAACTTAATTTCAGTGCCCAGTAGCAGAATCAGGACTAAATCTTCCTTGTCCCAACCCACTACCATTCAGAGTGAACCTGCTGAATTTGGAAGATGAAGTCTAACATCCTCTATTACTACTGCCCAAACCACGAAGAATGAAAACTGTCTTCACTGAAATTAGGAGAATTTTATCACTGACTGCAATGGAGACCCAAACTCTGTCCCTAACAACTGTTTTGATAGCAGAGAAGTTATAGCAATGTGAGTGGCACTTCTGGCCCTCAGTTTGTTCAACTATGGTCATGCTGGAAAATTAGCAGTGTCAGAAAGCATTGCTGAAGCTTGGTCATCTCCACCCGCTAAATGCTAATTGCATCTTGGGAAGCCATGTCAGAGACAGTGCTGCTTGGCCAGGAAGCTCCAGAGGACATATCTTAGGATTTCACACTGGTCTGGAGCCATTCCTACTCGGACACTCTGAATGGAGACACTATTTTGGAGGGACCAGATAGTAACCAAGACAACTGTGTTGCAGTAGCTGCTCCGAGTGCCAAAGCCTACTCCTACAGTTTCTTAAACTTTTTAGCACAGGTAGATGTAGCCTTTAGGACTCATTTGTAAAATGAGCCTTTAGCAAATACCACTTTAAATGAAGCAGATGAGGCTAATGAATGTTAAAAAATAATCTGAATGTAATCATCTCTTTTACATATTTTTAAAAATAAAGTTTTATATGATTGCTTTGAAACTAAGTCTAGAGTGTGTCTGTCAGCAGACAAGCTAACTATAAGATATCAAGACACTTGAAGGTCAGAAATGTAGGTGATGTCGATAACATCATCATACAGTGCAATAATAGCATTAAGTCACTCAAGGTCTTTCATTTTTGGAACTGCCCCATATGAGCGTGACATTCATTAGTTCAAACCTATATCGTGCTACAGCAGTTTAAAAAAAAAAAATTCACTAGGAAAAGTATTAAAAATTGCATGAGGAGCCTTTCCCTCAGGCATTTCTTTTCAAGGTCAGAAAGCCTTGTTCTTTTTTTTCTGCTGACATGAAAACATTCAGAGAAATAACATGACATGAAGACCCATACCTAATCCAGCTCTTTAATTTTGAACACCTTCATCTTCTTACAGTGTTTCAAATATGACTTGGTTTGATCTCCACCAAATAAAATATGTGCCATGTTCCCCGCCATTCCTGCTGTAGAATGTGCACATAAAAAATCACACAGGTCTGGGCAGAGCCTCATGAATAAACACTGCTCCAAACTGCCCTTCACCCAAACCAGAAGAAAACATTTCTGACAGCTGAAAGGTACGATGAGTGTTGTGTCTCTTCGCTTCTCTTTTACTTTCCTCTTTGCTTAATGCAACAACTTTCATTTATTCATAAATCCAGCCAATGCCCTGTCACAAAGATGTTTTTATGCTAATTAGAACAAGCATTTACCAAAAACACTTATCTTTGAACAATTTCAGGCCAAGAGCTCCCTTAGTACATCTCTCCCTTTAAGAGTGGATTTGCACCCAGGACATTTTGTCCACGGATAAGGAAGGGAAATTCAGCATTTGCCACACAGGTGTAGACACGTTAGACCAGCAACCCCAGCACAAAGAACTCTGCCTATGTTGGAAGGCTCCACTGGTCTTTCTGGCCACGGTCTCCTAGTTATTAGTCCATGTCTCCTGACAAAGCTCCAAACTCTGTTTATTTGGTCTGCAATGAGGAAGGCGCAAATCCATATTCTATGGCATCCATTTCTGAAGATAACTGGCAATGTCAAGAGGAAAAGCAGGCCCATTTGGCTTCCCCTCTCACAAAACACATGGCTATTCCCAGTGCACCACAAGGCTTTCAAAATGCAGTGTACAGAGCTGTGCATGGGCAACTGTATCAGCATTAAAAGCAGAGTTTGTTAATATTTTATGAATTTCCTCCCCGCCTCCAGCCTTTCTTGAAGCAAAAAAAAATGGCCTTTTCTCAAGTTCAGATATGCTTTTTTCATAAACAATTCAGTTTTCCAGTGACTGACCAAGTTTATCAAAATCACAGAGTAACAGGACATAACATTTTGAAAGTATCAATGTGATTAAAGTACATAAATCATAGAATCATAGAATCATAGAATCATAGAATTAGCTAGGTTGGAAAAGACCTACAAGATCACCTAGTCCAACCATCCACCTACCACCAACATAACCCCACTAAACCATGTCTCTCAACGCTATATCTAAACGTTTCTTGAACACCTCCAGGGACGGTGACTCAACCACCTCCCTGGGCAGCCTGTTCCAGCGTCTGACCACTCTTTCAGAAAAGTAGTATTTCCTAATGTCCAGCCTAAATCTCCCCTGGCGCAACTTGAAGCCATTCCCCCTCGTCCTGTCACTAGTTACAAGAGAGAAGAGGCTGACCCCCAGCTCACTACAACCTCCCTTCAGGTAGTTATAGAGAGCTATGAGGTCTCCCCTGAGCCTCCTCTTCATCTTCATTTTCATGAGAGAAAAAAACCACGAGGCTGTCACAAATTCACTACACCAGTTTTCACTTCCTCACACAAATGTTGATAGATGAACTTCATACCCAGAAGACTGGGTATGAAGTTAGGTACCACCTTCCCAAACCACACCAAGTTTAGCTCAGGAGTACTATTTGTAGAGAACAGCACAAAAGCACGAAGCTGTTGTTAAAAGATGGTACCTGGCATTCTAATGTGAGCTCACTGAATATCCCACTTGGATATCCTGTAAGGCCGAGCTCCCATTGTGCTCTTATCTTCATGGGTCTCACGAGAGCAGAGTAGAGAGGCTAAATCACCTCCGTCGGCCTGCTGGTCACACTTCTTTTGGTGCAACCCAGGATATGGTTGGCCTTCTGGGCTGCCATCATAGCAATTTTCCCTATCTACCTATTAGGACATCACATCTTTGAGACAACTCTACCTCTGTAAACATCTGCTGAAACTGACCTTACCATTCATGGAGTAACGAGCATGAAGACAGATGATTCCACACAGACTGCAAGTCTAAGTTTTGTTTCTGTAGAAAGCCAAACTAAATTCTTGTATGGAACAGCTCACGTTGTGACCATGCACAGAAAGGTGATGCTGCCCCAGACAGTGCAGTGGGCAGCTGCGATCAGCCCAAGGAGCTCATCCCCATTATCCCATGAGTTGACCCAGGAGGATGTGGTCACTTAGAGCTCTCCCCAAGTCACAGATGTATCCGCATTCATCAACCCCTAACTACCCTGAGAAAGACCAAAAGGAGCCTTCTCTAAAGTAAAAGCAGTCGCCATGGTCAAGTCAGCCCACGGCCACCAACACATGCCCAAACTGCTGCACACAAACAACATGGACTTTGGGCAGACCAGAGCCTAAGAGGGCTCAAGGCAAGTCATCATGTGTCCTGCACATGAAGAGGCACACACAGAGCTGGCAGACAAAGAGCAGCCCAACAGCACATGATGTCTTGGCCTAGACAAGTCTCAGCTTCATTTTGCTGAATGCAGTCCAGCAAATTCATTTGCTCCCGTGCTAATGCTCATGTTTTTTCACCCTCTAACTTTACAAGGACTTTCTAACACAGATAGCCTCTGTACAGTGTATACACAAAGCTTCAGTGTTGACCTTTAAAGCTAATGGCTTTGTCTACATTGAAGATGTTTGCATTTGTACTCTTAAAGTCAGATCTTGGGCTGATAAGCATTGCTAGCAAAATTGCCGGTATTCCCGGCAGGCCAACCATAACTCCAGAATCAGCTGTGGAAACAGATCCAAGGGAGACCTCCTACCATGAGATCGGGATGCTTCTCACAGTTCAGTAAAGCTCGACACTGCCGCCAGCTTTTGGGCACCAGCAGCATGTTTCCAGGTACACTGGCATCAACTGAAAGGCAAAAAGACCAGAGGATCTGCACTGGCTCAATGCTCCCAGGCATTTTCCTATCCTTCTTCATAACTCCCAGGCAGGGTACTGAACTAAACAGCTTTCCTGCCAATAATATATTTAAATGATAGGAAGCCTTCTTGGGATGAAGGCTCTTAAGACTGCGGTTACTATCATTGATACCATCAGCCTAACCTCCAGTGGCAGTTCACTTACATGCAGCTGTTGTGGGTTTGTGTCCTGGTAGGGTCTAAAAGCACTGTAAGCATACACTGCTGGACACAAGAAACTCGTGCTCCAGGGATCTTGCAGCCTAGAAAGGTCATGCAAGAGAGGAGAATAACACTAATTGACTGTCCTGTCCACAGTCAGCCTGGCTTCTGAGCAAGGAACTCAGCATTCTATGAAATTACCATCTTACGTCTGTTTTTATACTTTTCAGAATAGCACAGTTGTGAAAAGCCATTGTATTAGATTTCTTCATATTTTAACAGTCTCACTGGTAGCACGCGAGTGTCAATACCCACCCTGCGTGGTGGTTTACTACATAGTTGACAGTGAATAGAAGCTGTCATTAGATGAAAGCAGGGAGACACATGCTCCTAAAGCAGAAAAGTTTACTTCAAAGTCCTGGAATGACAAAAGCAGGATTTTGGTCTTACTGTTATCTTTCACCTGATCTTCAAGCAGTTGGAAGCCTTTGTATTACATAAACCTGGATTAAAGACAGACTTGAGACAGGAGGTGCTGAAAGTCTGCACAGGAGGACTTACAAGCAACAAACACCTGGTCAGAGGGGAGGGGAAAAAAAATACCTCCTTGAACTCTAGATAGAGCAACTAGGATAACAAAAGCCATTTGCAAATAATTCCATGGAAGTTTTTGTTGCCTCCAGTAAAGTATTTGCAGACAGTACAACCTGGAATAGCTAGTATGCACTTGTCCATTATCTCCTTCAAAGGTGCTCATAATTAGCTAATGAGTAGATGGCAATTAAAAATTCTTATTTTAGCGCCAACACATGGAAACAACTGGAAACAAAAAGCAGCAAAGAGAAACAGGCCAGAGCTGAGTAACAAGAAGTTCTGCTGCATTTCCAGCAGTTGTGCCTGCGAGAGCGTCTTCCTCTGCTGAACTCGGACATCCTCCAAGAGCTATGGGCAGGCTGGAGAGACTTCACACACACTCTGCAACATAGAGCACTGCTGTGAAGTGGTTTTGTGGCTCAGAAGCAATTGTAGGTGTGCTGCTGCAAGGACTTCATGCACCCAGCAGGGAAAAACAACCAGCAGTGCCAGTCATGGTCAAGCCCCTACAAAAATGTAATGGAGGTTTTGAACTCTGAACCAGAAGAGCAGAGCTTTGACCCCTCACAAAGTTTGGCAAACATCCACTCACCTTCAGTTTCACAGCCCCCCCATCAAACGTGGGCCAGCCCTGAAATGGATGTCCAGAGCAACCGTCCCTTATGCAACCGAAAGCTGAGAATGGCATAATAATAGTGCAGCTTTTCACTTAGCAGGCAGCCAATTATTCTTATTTAATTGTACCTGATGAGTGACACATGCAGGCCCCATGCTGTTTAAAATTTGACGTATCGTTTTATTTATCATAGCAGCTTCTACAGCTCTACAAATGGATGACATACAATCCATTATCATTTTGGAAGCATTATTATTCATGCAAACATGTCCCAGAACCCTGGACTCTTTTTTTATTCCCTTTTTCGTATTCCTTTTACATTCAGATTGCAAATTTCCTATCTTGCCAATGAGATTTCCTCCTCCTCACCAACCCAAAATAAATTAGAGAACAAACTGCTATCTCTAAAAGCTTTATAAATAAAACATACAGCACATACACACACAAAGGCTACAATTTTAAAGTACTTTTGTATCCTGGATGGATTTAGAGTTGTCATTGCAAATGCACAGATGCTGCCAGCCATGGGAGCTTAACAAGTGCTATGCAGCTTGACATCCCATCAGACTGTGGCCTTTTGTGGCAGTTGAGGCTTCCTAGGGCAGAAAGCAACGTGCCAATTGCTTCTATCAAGGAGAGAAAATAGTGGGAACAGCACTGGCAGATTCATCAGGGGACAGAACTAAAATTCGTGTTTCCTGGCTCACCTAAATAAAAACTGTGACAGACTGAGAAAATGTTCAAAGTTTTCGGGAAGTGGCTAAATCACATCACTCAAAGTAGTTAGTGGAAACACTTGCATTTCTCTTCAGAAAGGAAATATTTTTCCTTAAAAAAAAAAAAGAATTTTATTTTATCTTCTCTTTTCCAACAGAAACACGTGAAACGCAAGAAGACAAGAAAAAGAAAAGCGTTCCAGAACTAAGAAAGAGTGATTTTCTACAAGATGGTTCTGATTTTTAACTGAATTCCAACAAGGCTGCTGCTTAGCCATTGTCCATCTGTTGCAGATGCCCTCGGGGGGTGTCTGCTGCGAGATGGGGCTGGTGGAGGGACAGGTTGCAGCAAGGCTTCCTTCCCACTGTTGAGTCTGCCACAGCCCAACTCCAACTCAGGGCCATTGGTGGCTTCCATTCCTCCACATGCAGAGGCTGAATTGGTAAAGGAGGACAGTCTGCTCAGAAATGCTCTCAACAAGCTTCAGATGTTGTGTCCTGTGCTCTCCAACCCATCCTGAGCACCCCAGGGAAGGGACATCCCCCTGCACATCCTCTCCACCAAGCCAGAAGAGAGGGGTCTGGCACCACAGAAATCTTCTTCCATCCATCCAGCTCACAAAACAAGTCTCCAAACAATTGCCAGATTTCCAAATAATTGTCCTGCTTCCTATGGGTTTAAAAGTGTCTTGAAGGATCACACGCAGATTCAAGAAACAACTCAGACCAGTGCTCGTCAGACAGTGTGCACAGAGGGAAGCATCTGTTCTTGCTGACATTTGCTATGAAAGAAGATACACCACTTTATATCATCTTTGTCTGCCCTGAAACTGGGGCTTTCAACACCTGTGTGGATATCTGTTATTTCAGACTGCACGAAGATCCTGGCCTCAGTGAAGTCTCACAGACAGACAGTAAACAGAGCTAACAAACACCTTCCTCCACTCCTGTTTTATTTATTATCTTCCATTTTCACTGAATTTGCTCTGCTTTTGGATTAGGAGAATAAGCAAAGGACACCAAAACGACCTTCTGTGCCACCAATTGGTATTTCTACACCTTTCTCCCAGCCGGTTTCTCCACGAACCAGAGAGCCCCAGCCACTCTCCATGCAAACCCCACCATGGCATCAGCCACAGGAGTATGCCTCATCCTATTTCCATTGTGATTTTGGTAACAGGGGGCCTGAATCCATCCTAGCCAGCTCTGGACACCTTAGTGATGGCAGCAGGACTGTCATGCACACACAGACACAGCACTAAGGCTTTGCTGCAGAGTCCAAGGAAAGCTGACGACAGGCAAAGAACAAAGAAGAAAATCAAGCTGCCATTTTAGATATGATTCGAGTAATTTAGGGAAGTGATTTTAGACAATCCACTAGTTCATGAGTGAGCTCCACTGGCACAAGGTCAAACTGCGAATGCGTGAAAGCATTTCTCCATTGCAGTTGTTCTTTTCTCCACTTCCAGTCCTTCATTTCAACTTGATGAGTACCACTAAAAAAAAGAGAGAAAAAGCAGCTTTCCATCTTCATTGCAGAAAAAGGCTTGCATGCTTGGCATCTGTGTTTTCTTACATCTTCTCCATCATTCTCTCCTCTTTTCATACCAGCCCAGTTCCCCAGTCTGCCAGTCCTTTAGCTGTGAGAAATATTTTTAATAGGCATAACCGAATGATATATAAAGACTGAAGAGCAACTGGAGATCAATTAAACAGCCCTAAGCAGCAGCACATTGAAATGCAGGAAAGACAAGTAATAACCAGCAACAGGTCAATGTAATGCACTGACTTCCATCAGAACTGATCTATCCAAATAAATAAATCCAGCTAGTGTTTCATCTTATTTACATCTGATCTTCAGCATCAGCTGGCAGTAACAAGATGATTAGATGAAGGCAACAGAAGAACTTGCATTAATTATTCAGACTCCTTCATTATAGGTACCAAAGTACATCAAACTCTTCACACCTTCAGAGTTCATGAGAACCCAAGGTAAAGCTTTTTGGCTCACATCCCTCTAGGAGGACATGAGACAGCAACCTGAAGCAGTACTCTGTTGTGTGCCCTGGCAATCTGTGGCCACATCTGTTCTTTTGCTCCCCTGACCATGCTGTACTAGAGGGGCCATCCTCTGCTTTCAGAAACCATCTTCAGCCATCTCTTTCTGTCCAGCCGAAGTTTAGCTTATTAAAAAGCATAGTAAAGGCACTGAAATCACCATAAGAGAGAAAAAAAAAAAAAAAAACAACCTTTGATAGGTCTGCGGGGACACCTCTAGGTAGGACTCTGAAGTATACAAAGCAGCAGGTGGCGATGGCAGCAGAGGAGAGACTTCCTTCCCCTCAATCCTGCCCTTTGGAAGAGACATTTAGGGAGCACTCATCCTAGACATCCTGGTTGTTTTTTTCTACACATCTTCCCAGCTGTTTCCATCAAAGCCAAAGGCTGAATATCCCTCAAGCATTTTGTGTACTTGCAGAGACCAGAGTGGCTGCACTCAAAGACAAATAGTGCTGAGACTGTGTCTTTTGCCAAAACCATCTCATCAATGCTGTTATAGCTATCCTACTTTACTGATCTTCATTCCACTGGAAGTATTGTAATAAGAGTTGAGACGAGAGATAAGACAGTCTATAATAAGCTTAGACAATGCTCTGAGCTTGTTTTGGCCATAAGAGGAAATTTCAATCCAAGACAGAATTTCACAGGTTTATTTTCCAGCACAACCTTTACACCCACTTCCCAAGCAAAGTCGATCTCTTTCGAGTTGCCTTTTTTTTTTTTTCCTAATTTTTGGGTAAGATGAAACTGAGCAGACTTGAGTTACTGGGACATGCGACATAAAACATAGCAAGACAATTAAGACAGTTTCAGATAAGAGCCTTTCTTTTATATTGCCCTATCTTATTAAATTCTAACTGTTGACCTTAAGAATATCAGTTTAACAGCCCACTTCAGGAAAAATTTACATATGCACGTGAGGGTTAAAATGAACCCTTGAAAGAAGTACTAAATCAACTAATGACTGACAGCTCACTGTTTCTGTGCCAGCAGTGAAGCACTGCTTATTTCAGCATCTGCATGAACTACAAAAGACTACCAACTACATGTCTCACATCCTCCTTATCTCTGCAGAGTAAGCCCATCTTTATGTTGATACCTTCATTGCAAGGCCTTCTTTCTATTCTTTGCTTATACAGCATCTAGCACAATGATGCTTATGACAGAGCCCCAAGGCACTGCCACAAAGGAGATCACAGGAATTGCCATACAAATGATCTGTAACACATTATACTTTTCAGACTTTTACTAGCATCCACCAGTCAATTTTTAGAAATCTTGGAATTTCAAGGGAGGTGATCCTGCCCCTCTGCTCTGCGCTGGTGAGGCCTCACCTGGAGTACTTCATCCAGAAGTGGAGTCCTCAGTACAGGAGAGACATGGAGCTGTTGGAGCACATCCAGAGAAGGGCTACAAAAAAGATCCAAGGGATGGAACAGCTCTCCTATGAGGACAGGCTGAGGGAGCTGAGGCTGTTCAGCCTGGAGAAAAGAAGCTCTGAGGTGACCTGATAGCGGCCTTTTGGTATCTAAAGGGGAGTACAGGAAAGAAAGGGACAGACTCTTTAGCAGGGTCTGTGGTGACAGAACAAGGGGAAATAGTTTCAAGCTTAAAGAGGATGGATTTAGGTTGGATATAAGGAAAAAGTCTTTTACAGTGAGGGTGGTGAGGCACTGGAACAGGTTGCCTAGTGATGTGGTTGATGCCCCATCCCTCGAGACTTTCAAGGCAAGTCTGGATAAGGCCCTGGGCAACTAAATCCAGCTGTGGTGTCCCTGTTCATTGCATGGGATTTGGACTACTAAAGGTCCCTTCCAATTCTAAGGAGCCCCCAACACAAGAAGGACATGGACCTGTTGGAGCAGGTCCACAGCAGGGCCATGAAGATGATCAGAAGGCTGGAGCACCTCTCCTACGAGGACAGGTTGAGAGAGCTGAGGCTCTTCAGCCTGGAGAAGAGAAGGCTCTGAGGAGACCTTATAGTGGCCTTCCAGTACCTGAAGGGGGCCTACAGGAAAGCTGGGGAGGAACAAGGAATAAGGAGGAATAAGGGCAGTGTAGCAACAGGATGAGGGGAAATGACCTTACACTGGAAAACAGTAGATTTATATTACACATTAGGAAGGAATTCTTTACTGCGAGGGTGGTGAGACACTGGAACAGGCTGCCCAGTGAGGTTGTGGATGCCCCCTCCCTAGAAGCATTCAAGGCCAGGCTGGATGGGAATTTGAGCATCCCGGTCTAGAGGGATATGTCCCTGCCTATAGCAGGAGGGTTGGAACCAGATGATCTTAAAGGTCCCTTCCAACCCAAACCATTCTATGATTCTGTGATTCTATGAAGTTTCAGGCATACATAGATTGCTTCTATCAGCAGTGAAGCTGCCCAGTAAAGCTTCCAGGTCCCTACACTGCCTTCTCTTGGAAGTCCTCTGTGCCCCAGGGTGTAGGACTCATTCCAACAAGGATCTGGCAACTGGGATACTGCAGCAGTAGGGACTGCTGTTAATTAAATAGCATCAGTCCTGCCTTGCACCGCTTTTTTGTTAGGTTGATCTGTCATTTCTCACCTAAAACCAAACATTATGGCCATGGCCTTGCCGCTGTACTTAGCAAGACCCCTCCAAGTCTGGAGGTGGGCAGCATGTGCACTCCAAGTCTCTGGGAAATGTGGCGCAATTGTAGACTTCTCATCTCTAAACTAATCTGAATTAGCCTATATTTACCATGGCTAAAAGCAAATGTATAACCAGATACCAGTGGATAAAGAACAGCCAACCATTATGTAGAAGCAGCTTGAGTCTGAGCCCCTGACTGCAGCTCAAAGATGCCACAAGCCTTCTTCATTTCTCTGAAGCACCTCACAAAAGGGGACTGACTCCCTCGAGGCAATCACAATTAAGCAGTACCCTCAGGAGGAGCAGAATGCCTCTGACAAAGTACTTCTGGGTTCCTCTGTATTACCTTCTTATCCATGAATAAATGCAGCGGGCTTATCTTTGCTACTCTGTTTGCTTTAATAACTAGCACAAAGCCTGTATTTATTACCCAAATCCTGTTTTTAAATCTCACTCCCGGATAAAGCAGTAATGGCATGGCTGCTCTGCTCAGATAACCCCACAGCAGCTTCCCAAAACAAATGTGCATAGGGCACGTTTATATTTATTCAAACAGTGGAAAAGACTGATTTGTCCAAAAACAAAGGCAGAGCAGCATCTGGATTCTCATTGAGACACACATGACTAACAGAAAGCGTGTTCACAATAGGTTAGTACGGGAGGGTCTCATTAAGAGACATGTTCAGGTCTATGCATCTCTGAATGTCTAGAGCAGAATGAAACCTGGCAGTCACAGCAGAAAGAGCAGGAGAGTTTCTCAGGCTGGGAAACTGCTCGTCTCAGGGAGCAGCAACCACACAACAATGCTCCCATGCCTTCTTACAAACCCAGGTATGACAATGGCATTTTCTGTAAACAAAAGAGAATAAAGACATGTGAAGGCTGGTGAGGTGAGGAGGGAAGCCTTAGATATTGACAAATACATAGAAAGGGATAAACACTCAGGTTTCCTACAACCAGCTTTTAAAGAGATTAAGAATTGTCCTCTTCTGGCTCTAATAGCTCTGACACAGATTACCAGCTCCAGCTGCTCATCAGATTACTTCTGCCGCTCCCTCAGTGAGCAGAGCAGGCAGCAGGAAGTCAAATCCTGCCTCAGGGCACAGCCCTGTTACATCAGAGCTGGCAAACACCAGCAGCAATCCATACCCACAGCAGCAGGCATCAAGAAGCAAAAGTGCTCCTGTCCATGCTGCCCACAGATCCAGTGACACGGCCAGACCGGGGAGAGGTCCCCAGCCTCTCTGCCTCTTGGTCCAGCCGTAGTCACCTCTACGAACATCACCCTTTGCCCTTTACCTCTCTGAAGATTACCACTGTCTCCAGTCCAATGGCGTGAGAGCTCATGTCATCAGTCCCTAAAGTAGTTTAGTCAAGTGATGAAGTAGTATTAGCTTAAAAAAACAATTAAAGTGTTCTGGCATGTGGTTTTTTTCCCCTAAACCAGCTCACTGTGACCACATTAGGCTGCTGAATAATCACACATGCAAGTAGATGGGAACAGCTGGGAGGACAACAAAGACAGGCACAAGGACAGCTTGGAGCACATCAGCAGTCCCTGCCGAGGTCTGGGGCCACATGAGTCTCAGATGCAGTACACCAACACAGTTCTGTTAGATGCTGTTAATTAGTCACTGTTTGTTTTGGCTTTCATTGATTTCCACTAAAACAGGTTTAAGGCCAGACTAGATTAAAGGACCGGGATTGCACTTTGCAAGAGCTGTGCATATCACTGTATTTAATTACAAGCAACTCTGGAGAATCCCTTTTCCCCTCATCAGTGCTACCTTAGGAAAGAATATTTAATGAAAATCAGCTGCTATGAGAGAGAACATTTATGGGGATTTTCAAATATTTGGATGCTTCTGGAAGGCCACCTTGGTCCGAATTGGGCAGTGTGACCCAGAGGCTGCAAGCAAGTGACAGTGCCTACTGTGGGCTCCACTTGCTAAAACTAGAGCAGGAATCTTTGTTTTTAAAAAGCTCAAGTATTAGCTTTTAAGTAAATGTTCAAATGTTTCAATCTAGTTCATACCATATTAGGAAAACCAAGAATTTCTGTGTAGGTGGTTCTAATAGAACCTGGCACATGCTGGATTTTCCAGACATTTAGTTGGATAAGTGATGAAAACAGGTTTTAAGGAGTCAAATCTAGATATATGTAAGTTGAAAACTTCACTAAAACCAAGTCACACTATGGATGGAACCTTGCCATCTGCACTTTTGTGCCAGCCTTCATCCAGTGTGTGCCAAGAACACAGCGGGCACAGTGAGACAACAGAACCCCTCCCCAAAGGAAACCTAAACCAAAACAGATATCACACTCTGGAACCCTTTCAGATGTTCAGCTTTGTGCATTAGGAGAGTCACTACAGTTCACAACAAATAAACTGAAGTATTTGAAGGGATTAAGAAGCCAAAGCATCTCTGATAATTTCCCGTCAATTCAGATCAAACCTGCTTCTCACACCCAGAGCTGCAGCACATCCTTGTAGGCTGGGGAGGTGTCCAGCTTTGCTCCACGCTCCCAGGATCCTGAAGGAGAGCTGCCAGCAGCCTACATCCCGTGGATGTCATGCACCACATCTAATTCATATAATGTTCAGATTTTAGCTGAGAACCAGTTCTTCTTTAGAATGATGTAGCAAACACATACAAAACGTAAAACCATTGCAGAACGTAATGTTATTTGCACCATTACTTTCATCCCTATTGAACCCAGACAGACTTTTTCATGAAGGATATGAGCTCCAGAGTCCATTTATCCAACTAGCATCCTCTCACCTGAGAGCCTTTCTTTTCATATTGCAGATACAAGGGCACCACTTTGCTGCACGTACTTTCATATCCCTCTGACATTCTACAGAGTGTCACACAAAAAGACACAGGGACAATTTATAGCTAATCCACCCAGGTGGTTGACTGTTGTGTTGTAAGCACAATTCAGTGAGGAGACCTTGCAATATCAGTCCCCGTGCTTGTTAGCAGCCAGCACAGGGAAGCCATGCTTTTGCTGCATGTTGACCGAGCAATTGAAAGACGACTGCCACATGCAGCCAGGGCAGCAGCCAAAGAGCTTTACAGTTCAGGAATGGGGGAGGTTTTCAAATAAAACCAGTCTGCAGCGATTGGCTATCTGAAGGTTACAAGACCCCACGTTTGCAGAAAAAAAAATTGTCACTGCTCTTATAAGAAATCTTTCATAATTGACATTTTGTTTGCTTCTAACTGTAAACAACCATTCATTTCTGCAGCTCTCTCTGCTGTACGCTGTGTGTGCCAGAATTGGGCTTCCATGACAGTGGCTACAAGCTCCTCATACACCACCTCTACACCACAATGTTCAGGTGCAGACATACCTCACTGCAAGTCACCAAAACCCCTCACAAAGTTATGCATATCCTTAGTCCTCTGTTCCACAAAGCATCACCATTTTCCACAAAAACTCCGCACTTCACCCCACTGTCTGCAACAAGCCTTTAAACTCAAGCTGATGTTTAGATTGGCAGGAGCTGAAGTCATTTCCTTCCAAGCTACAGGGACCTGGTCATGACTCCTGAATTACTTCCCGTCATGTAAGCCCCCAGGGAGTCTGGGCACAGATCTAACTTAGGTCAGTGAAAAGCAAAGTCCAGAACAAGACTCATTCAGCACAATCCAATCTAACAGCCAGCACTAAAAGATGGCAGTGATTTCCAATGTGACCAGAGTCTGCATACAGAGGCACCATCCACAAAGATAGCCTTGACCTCTTTGGAGGATCTCAGCTGCATTTTGGCTGACATTGATGTTAGCCATGGTGTTCTCATCATCTATGAGGGGGAAGTGCGGAAGGATTCCCCATCATAGGATAGCTAGACAAGTAACGGCACACACAAGTCTCAGCTCCACATCCACAGGAGAAAGCTCATCCTCCCTTGGGCTTCTAACTTGACTAACAAAACCAATTAAACATCACCTGCTTGTGATTTTTTACAGACAAGTTATTTACTGACACAAGTGGATACAAGCACTTCTCTTTCCGTCTACCTCACCCTTTTATCTGCTACGATGAACATGTGAGCTTGCTTCCTCCCTTTTTTTGTTCATTTCTTTCTTATAATTAACAATATCAGCTTTTTCCAGCAGCATGAGAAACACTTCATTCCTGATTGAAGCCAAGCAGATTCAACAAGAAGAATCATCATATCCTGCTGGAGTTACACCAGCTCTAGAGGGATGATCTGGATAAAACATCTTTCCCTGAAATCCTACGCTGTGCGACAGCTTAGCTTTTTGCGAGAGGAGGGGTTGAACAGGGGAGTTCAGAATGTAAAGCGTCTTTTCCACCTTTCATCCATCTAAATAAATAAAATAAAATTCAATCAGCAAACACCGAGTACTTCTCTGTGGGTCGATAGGTAGTAAAACAATCTGAAAGAGTCCCTGACCTCAACTGAGCAAGCTCCGAGATGATGCATGATCCCAAGCTCTGCCCTTTGACAAGCCACGCAGCCGAGAGCACTCCCAGCCCAAAACCAGCCATCGTGAGCAGCTGCAGCTGGAAGTGGATCTGAACCCAGAGGCGAGGAACCAGACCTCATTGCTCTCATCTGGAATTCGGTGGCTCAGTGGGGAGCCCAGAAACCTGGTTACAAAATCCTCCTTTATTTGCAGTGTCCCTTATAGAAAAGGGACTCTACTACTTTTAATTTGGTGCCTGACGACGTGGCTTTCATTCGGAAGCTTCACATGAATGATTAGCTTGTAAATACACAATTAAATTTGAATCATTACTGTTTCAGTTATTGAAGTAAGCAGTGTTTGTTAGAATTTTGTTCTTTCATCGCGGTCATTAACGGTACCTAAATGTCAAGCAAAAAGCATCTTTGCGTATATGATCATTTTACAGTCCTAATTTATTCACCGAGCAAAGGTCAGGAGTTTGCCGAATTACAAATGCAATTGTTTAGTGCAGCTTAACGCAACTTCATGAAGGCTGTGCTCAGTTTGTTTAACGTAGCATCCTAGAACTTCCCATGGAAAAATATTGTGCCAGACACATTAAGTGCAAATTGCATTATAAATTCATTTATAATTAAAACTGCCATTTCTGTGCCTCCTGCCAGGCCCCACAGTCTGCTGAACAGATAAACCTTGAATCCCCACTGTTTCCATAGCACTGTTAATGTTCGTAGCCCTTAGGTCTCTCCACACCTTGGGGAAATGCATGTGCTTGAGAAACTGAGGCAGGAGTGAGGCAGCATTTGCACAACCTCAAAACAATCAGCGAGGTACAACAAACACAAGGAAGATCTTATTTACTTCTTTACTGTGAGGGTAACAGAGCACTGGAGCAGGCTGCCCACAGATGTTGTGGAGTCTCCTTCTCTGGAGATATTCAAGACCCATCAGGACACTTTCCTTTGCAACATACTTTAGGGAACCTGCTTTAGCAGGAGGGTTGGACTCAGTGATCTCCAAAGATCCCTTCCAACCCCCACAGTTCTGATTCTGTGCCCTCCCTGGGACAAAGCCCTAGTTAACACAGTTCCTCTCCAAGAACACTCCAGCAGCTCCATTGCCAGCCATACACAGCAGCACCCCGTGCCAGCACAGATGTCACCACCCCTGGAGCAGTCACGCACTGCACCAGGAAGACACCAACGGGTGATATGTTTCTCCCTCTGGCATGATACACAGCCCAAGTTTGTTTGTCTGCGCTGAGTTTCCCATCACTCATCCCCACCTCCCCTCCCCCACCAGCACAGTACTTCTGGCCTGTGCGCTGTGGGACAGCACTGGCATCACTCCTGCACTACAGCACCCGCCTGGGAGCCTGCTGGGCCAGGACACAGGTATAAGCTTTCTTTGCGCACGCAGTTTAAAGCAAGGTTATGATACCCTTGGTTAAAAGGGCAGCAGAAGTGCAACTTAATTACCCAGTATTGTAAAGCAGCTATTCTGAGAGGCGGCAGAAGGAAATTGGCACTGTTCTGATGGAATATTCCACATGGTTAACAGCAATTTTGTGCAACCTCCGAGAAGACAGCCAGTTATCTGTTTCTGTTGAAAGGTAAGCGTGACGTGTAAGGTGTTATTCTTTCCTTACATGAAGCATAACCATGTATTTTCAGGCTATGTAACTTATATTTTTAGATGAGGAACAAACACAAAGCAAGAAAAATAAATTCTAAAGTTAAGCTGGAAACAAATTGGACACAATTCAAAAGGACGGTGGAAAAATACAGGATGAGAAGGCGATGGTAAGCAGCAAATGAACAGAAAAGAGACAGAGCATTACCATGCACCACGAGTCAGCAGTGCCACACAAGTGGTCTGCAGGCTCACAGTGCAAAACGAACAAACAGCCAAGCACAAGCAGACACTTAGGAGTGCAGATGAAAAGTACCAAGAAATTGCCAGGGTTTCTCAGCTCTAAGCTCTCAGCAAGATATCCAGGTGTAGCTTTAAGCAGCGGTATTCAGATGTGAATAGACAGAAGAGACTCCAGTCATGCAAAGTGCATAACTGGTGACCCAGAGAGTCAGCCCTTTGAGGAAATATTGGATTAGCTGGGGAGGTAGGCAGGTTAGGGAAGAGGGGGCTGAGGAGAGAATTGGTAATTCTCTTTAAAGATGTAAAAAAATAAAATAAATAAATAAATAGCCACAAGGCAGAAAAGACTTAGCTGGTCTGGCCTGAAGCAGGGCAGAACTGTGCCTGCTCTGAGTCACCTCTCCATTAGCATTTCCAAAGACTGAGCAGTCCTCACCATACTCCAGAAAGAACTCAGGACTGTATGAGGACAGTGTACTCCAAAAAGAACTCAGGATCACACAGAATCATAGAGTCACCAAGGTTGGAAAAGACCTCTAAGATCATCCAGTCCAACCATCCACCTGTAACATAGATTTCCCACTAAACCACCCTCAGTACAACATCTGAACTTTTCTTGAACACCTGAGGATGGCCTTTGCCTGGCTGGCCAAGATTTCACACCAGCTGCTCAGAAAGAAGCATCCAGGGACTTGGAAGAGATGTTCCTTTTGCTTACTGTACTGCAGGTCGGTAAGGAGAGCCCCTGGCCCATTTCTCAACATCAACAGCAGCCAAATCTGACCTCAGACAGAACTACAGAATTGTAGGTGTTGGAAGGGACACCTGGAGATCATGGAGTCCAGTCCCCCTGCTAAAGCAGGTTTCCCTGCAGCAGGTCACGCAGGTAGGCATCCAGACAGGAGCACATCCACACTCATATTTATTGGATAGAAATTCAGCAGTAGGAGTGCCTTGGCCGAGCACTGTCAGGCAGCACACGTAGCTCTGCGATGCAGAGGTCTCAGAGGGCAGGCAGCCCTCATAGAAGGCTCCAGCTGCTTTTGTTGTGCTTGATCCACATACACCTTTATCTTTTGTTGTGCACTGAAAAATGCCTGTTAGACATCTACCAGCTCAAGTCAGTGTTAATTCTCCCCCAAGTGGCCTGCTAGTCACAGCAAGATAGCTAAAGCAACACTCATTACTTTAATTGTGAACAAGATCAAAAAAATGCAGCTAGATTGTGCAAAGCAGACACTATTTGAAATGCTTTCCAAGTGCCTAAGACAGAAACACCTAACCTCTACTTGGAAAGGTTGTAAGCACTGTTCCACGGTACTGCATATTGTCTCTCCGCATCTGTAGAATAGAGTTGCACTAAAACAGAAAACACACTTCTAAATATTTCCATGTCAGATAGACCTACAAAGATACTTTATAGCTGATATTAAAATCAAGTCTTCACTAAAGCAAGTGATGCGGGTGAAATACCTTAAAACCAGAAAGCCCATCAGTTTCTTCAGCTTTCCTGCAGCAGTCCAGCTATGCCTGGACTTCAATTCAAAACTATGGTTTAGCACACAGAAAATGCGTTTTTGTGTTTGTCTTTTTTTTTAAATCACCAGTCATCCAGCTCGCCTTTGGCAGCAATAACAACTGGCTGCACGTTTAACCTGTCCCTGACACGGCTGCCTCCTAGAAGGAAGCAGAGCCAGGCAGCAGGGAGATGTGGCTGATGGTACAGGGGCTGTGGCAGCCTGGGGCACACTGTCTGTCTGTGCCAGGTGCTGCCACTGCAGCGAAAAACCCAATTATGCCCATCAGTTTTCAATTAGGAAATGACATGTGATTTACAAGGCTTAGTGCAGTGTGATATTTTAACAAGTCAGGGCTGATGTTTCAGAATCATATTACCAGCAACTTTTTCTTCCTCTTCCCACAGAGTCCTTTAAGCAAGTAGTTCAGACAAAAAGTAAACGTCTTTTGGCTGGGTTTTAATCCTAACTGGTAGAGCACTTTATGTGTTTCTTTCATTCTTTTTTTTCCATCTTTTTGTCCTGTTACTTTTTAAATAACAATACAGTTTCTTCCCTGCAGCCAGCAGTGCTAAATGTGAGTGCACCTGTCTGAACTCCAGCATACTTTATCAGGATCTAAGTTTTGCTTGAAAGGAATAAAAGGAAGCTTGCAAAGGCTGGAAAAGGAAACCACCTATCCAGCAGTCAGAGACCGTGCCTGCATGAAGGGCTGTGGATGGCACAGATCCAGCATCCCCCACCAGCAGCATGAGCCTACAGCCCTCTCCCCAGTCCCATCCACTACTTACTGCTGCTCCAACCCATGTCCAAGATAGGAGGTCCTAAACCCATGAGAAGGTAAGGATGGCACTGATGTAAAGTGTATAAGCAAATTCCCAGAGGAAATGGGAGGCAGAGGCTCACTGAAAACAGACAAAGCCTGATGGGCCTGAAGAGAAGACAAACATATATCCACCTGGTATGCTCCCAGCCAGAGCTGCCACCTGTTCTCCCTTGATGTGAGAAAACTTTAGATATCATGGAATGATGGAATCATTAAGATCGGAGAAGACCTCTAAGGTCATCTAGTCCAAACACTGACCCATTCCCACCATACCCACTAACCATGTCCCTCAGTGCCACATCTCCATGTTTCTTGAGCTTCTCCAGGGATGGTGATTCCACCGCCTCCCTGGGCAGCCTGTTCCAACACCTCACCACTCTTTCTGAGAATAATTTTTTTCCTAGTATCCAACCTGAACCTCCCCTGGTGCAACTTCAGGCCACTGTGCTGTTCAGTCATCAACCACGGAAAGGCCAGCAAGTTTACAACATCTTTAGAAATGCCCTCTGCATATATCCAGCCAGACCACATGGGATCAGCCCCACAGCATAATGTTGCACAGAGGAGAGTGGAGTCCACACTCAGCACTGATAGCGGGCACCTTGAAAGCAGCCTACAACATGCAAAACTAAAGCCATGAAAGGTTAACTGGTTGTTTGGGATGTAGCTATGGCCTATCACTTCAGATAAAGCTCTTACTGAAGCAATTCCCTCCACACAGATGAGCCCTAAACAAAATGCAGGCTCCACTCACTGTACACATACAAGGGTTTAAGGAAGGCAGTGAGAAAGAATAAAAGTCACTGAGACTCCACTTGCAAAATTCTCTGGCAAGAACAGCACAGTTTCAAAAGCAAGAGGACTGAAAGATTCATGCTACCTTTGCCTTCTGGGAGAAATACAGAAGGTAAAAGGCTGGTATCGTGTTTTAGACTCAGAGGCATGCGTGAAGGCACGGCTTTAAATGGATGTTAGAAATGCCTCTTCATCAAAGACACTGAGTGGATACCAGCAGGCTTGGAATTAAAACAGCAATTCAAGGTGCAAAATCATGATTCTATATATCCAAATACCTAGGTTATGAACAGCTTGACCACCAGCTTCATCTGGAATTCAATTGCTTCCTCCAGCACAACACCTGCATGTAAAGAGGCGAGTATAACGTTCAGTGACAGGCAAACACAAACCATGCTCCTGCAATCCTTGATCAGGTGCAGCCTGAGGAACCCCCCGGATCACCCAAGCCTCCATGAATCTCACAAGCTCTGGAACATAATATAGGGAAATTAGCAAGCATCTTAAGGGAAAGTGTTCAACAAACTGCCTATGGAAATGAAAATCAATCATTAATAGGTAGAAGCTAAAACAGAAATCACATTGCTAGAAACTATAACAATATATTCTACTTCCAAGAAGCCAAACAATAGCTGTATTTACATCCTTAAAAAAAATCTTTATCTGATCACTCACATCTTAAATAACTGCTTTCAAAACCATATATATATATTTTTAATATCTACATCTATCCAAAACGATCAAAACATTAAGGTTCCCCCACAGTGGGATATGACTATTTCCTGATGAAGATGACTTGTATAATCTGAATTAAATTAGTTCTGAAATGCAATTAAAAATGCTGCCTGTGGTCTGAAAGCACTGAAATATCAGTAAATGTCAACACACTATTAAATCACACCATCCTTAGAACCTGCAGCTCCCAGGTTCAGATTCAGAATTCAAGCCCGTGTAATTCAAATTTTGCCTTTCCTTAAACTGAATAAAACATGACCTGTGTCTGTTTGCTCTGTATATCTCATTCACTGTAGCTCGCTTCTGTGCAAATCTCAAAGGAAAATTCGGTAAAATATAGATGAAGATTGTGGGATGTTTGTCTCATGGTGACTTGACTTCTGCCTTTTAAAGCATCTCACTGCTGATCACATTACTAAAGTGCTCCAGCAAAATTTTTTATTAATTTTGTTGCTGTTATTTTATTATTTACTGCACCTAAACCCAATTGCTTCTGTTCTTTGGGGTTGACAGTTGGACTAGATGATCTTAGAGATCTTTTCCAATCTTAATGATTCTGGCTGAGTATGGTTTTCCAAGGATAATGGCGTGACCAAGCACTGACTGAACACGTGGAAGGCTCTGAATAAAACAAGAACCAGGCAAGGGAATACATACCTTAAATGCTCCTACCTGCCATAGGTGAAGGTGCCCTACAGAGCAGAAACTGGAAGCTTTATCAGGAACAGAAAAGTCTGGTCCAATTCCTTCAGCTGCCTCAGGCATTCAAGCTAGCTTCTTAATTTGGTCACTTAAATTAACTCCAGGGTCCCTCCGGGCTTCCTTCTACTTCCAAGAAGCCAAGCTACAAAATACACATTGCAAACCTTAGAAAGCTGAAGAGCCCGTGTTCCCATTCAAAGGCTCTTGTTCTACTCCCCAAACAGTAGGTTATTTACCCTAAGAGTGAACAGCATTGATCTGCAGAAGACAAAATCCCTTGGAACACATTGCCTGTGCCCCATAATAACAGCAGGCAAACTGAGGCGGGGAGAAGAGGAATGGGATATAGAGCATGGAAGCCCACCAGAGCCAGGCACAGGCTGCACACTGCTGCACCCAGCCCTGCGCACCTGAAGGGAACCTCAGAGGTTTGTTCCTTAAGTCTACGAGGAAAGAACATTTCTTCTCTCCTGCAGAATTAAGACATGTTCTATTAGTTTTCTCACTCCCACCAAGGGAAGGCTGTGTATCACCATCCTTTTTCTTAAAAAGTGTAAGCATCTGCTTACTAAAAGCTTCATCTCTTCACACTTCCAAAAAGTCACTGTAAGGAACAGCCTGATAATGAACTTCCTGCATCTTGCATTTCATACCCTTAATGTCTGCAGATCACTGCTTCAGCCCTGTGTCAGACAACTGAGGATGAGGTTTCTCAAGCCCCAGCTCCCCATCACACCCCATGGAAAAGCCTGTCCCACAGCCTAGAGCAAACCTGGGCATCTCTGTAACACTGAGCTTGGTAGCACGTGTTCCCAGCTGCACCAGCTACAGCTGGGGGAGGAAAGCAGAAAGGAAGCCTTGTTATGGGAGTGCAGCTCTAAACAGCTGATGGAATTAGAGGCAGGCTTTGCCCTCAGCACTGGTCCTTTCAGCAAAAAGGGGAAAAAAAATACCATAAATTTTGGTTTCTTTCCTCTGAGGATCTGTCAAATACATTAGCAGTCAAGCAACAAAGGGAATTCTCCGTTTGAGAACTTGTCATCAAAATGAGTGAAGAATCAGAAAAACAGCAAAAGCAGAGGATGACAGACAGGAATACATTTTTACTGAAAAAAAAAAAATACAGTTTCATGTGAGTAACAGGTCACTTTTAGACTTCAGGAATGTTTGTATGAAGGTTCTGCTCAGTGGCTTCATGAAAAGAGTTAGTAATGATTACAAAATACATAAGAGGCTATGTGCAAGGGCTGCTCTGAAAGCAGTGCCTTCTCTCAATGCTTGCTGAATGTTTATGGAAACCAAACAACGCATTGAGCACAGTGAGGTGGTGAGTGGTGCATTTCAGCAGCAGTGACAGCAACGCAAGAAACAAACCACATTCCACATGGCCATGCAGGTTTTTTTGTTTTGTTTTTTTTACAAGCACAGCAGGCAGACTCTTGTTCATCACTGGTGAAAATGCATAGCCAATGGTGGTGACCATGTTGAAAAAAAACAGTGTTTTGTAGCTGAGAATTTGCTCTATCAAACAGTATTATTGTGCTCTTTGTACCTGTTGAAGTTTCCATGGAAAGAAATAGGAGGCACTACTTTAGGAGCAACCTACATATCTTCACAAATAGATAAGCTGATGTGTAAATAATGCCCACGATAACCACTGCTTTAATCTGATTTCATTACATGCTCCTCACATCCATGACATGAACCATCCAACATGTTAATCTTCAGTACAGATTAAGCGTGACCTAAATTTTGCTCTGTGCCCTGTGTGCTGGTGCAGGAGAAAGGCTGTATGCAGTCACATAGCTCAGGCACAATCCTGCACAACTGCAGACATCTCAGGAATCCACTCTGCTTGAGCCCTGGGCTGCCCGCTGCCATCTGTGCAGAAGCACTCAGCACCTTTTTACCTTTCTTTTTCAGCCACTTTGCAGATGCAGGCATCCCATGGAAAAATCAGCATAAACTCAACAATGTCTGCACTGTTCCAACCACCCTGACGCCACGTCAAGCAGAACACCAGGGCAAGGCAGGAGGGAGCAAGCACAAGGGAGAGAAGGGAAGCAGGTCATGCAAAGCAGAAATAAAAATGCAAAACAAAAGCCACAACAGGAGAGATCAAGAACAAAAGAAGCAAATTCAGCAGACAGGCACCAGCAAACATGACAGGTGAAGCGATGCAAGGCGTTGTGTATGACTGGGTTTCAGTACACATGATGATGCTCTCGTTCCTATCAAAATGGCTGTTGCATGAATGCCTTCTTTGTGCCTCTTTATCTGCCTTCACTGAAATAAGGCTGCCAGCCTGGGACAGCAGGCAGCCATTCAGAACATAGCAATCGGCCGTGTCTGCTGAGAGCAGCGCTGACAGATGGGCACTGCTGGATTTAGCCGTGCTGGCTTGCAGCACTCCTGCTCTCAGCGCTGCACATGGCTGTAAGCTGCCCTCCTTGGGTTCACCCTTTCTTTGGCAATCGTAACCCCAGGGATGAGGCAGCAAACAGAGCGCCTGCTCAGAACAGGTCTGGCAAAGGACAGAACAATAAGCAAGTGCAGAATGGAGGAGGATAGGCAGGACCCCAGCATGGGGCTAGGGACCAGCATGAGATCTCCCATTTACAAAGCTCGCAGGCTCCAAATGCATCAGGAATCCCACATAGCAGCTCCATAAAGCCAGAGTTCATCTGACTAGATGTGAATGTCAACATCAGAGTTAATCACCAGAGTCACCTGCACCATACATGGAGAGAAACGGGCACTTGGCAGACACCTTCCATCTGTCCCCCTGGAAGCTGGTGTCTCTGCCAGCCAGATGAGCTGCCAGGAGCTGCCCCTTCCCCTTCATTAACCAGAGCCTGGGGTTACCAGCCCAGGTACAGATTTCTCTGCCATAGGCATGGAAACATTGGCAAAATGAAATTAATCCCAGGACAACACATGTGACACTTGGTTGTCGTGCTGCCACATGCCGGTTCCGTGCCAGCAGCTCTTTGTCCATGATGAATAAATATCCCTTTGACAATTTGATAATTAAAATTAAACATCTTCAGCACTATGTCAATGGAAAACTGAGGGTAGTGGCTTTATGTAATAATTAACAACTGCTTAGGGAGATTATTCAATAAGCTTTAAGGGCAGCATTATTTGTCATACACCTGTCCTAATCAAGATCAACAGCAAGAAAATGTGGCTGCCCTGTGGGAAATTACTCATCTTGCAGACAGCACAGGAAGAAAAGTCAAGACTTTTCTCATAATTGGGCACTTGGAGAGAAGGTCCAGAAGATACCAGAGAGTCAGGGTGCAGGGGTTACGATGCTTACGGGCTTCAAAGAGAAAACAATCTAGTTTCAGGAATGTGTACTCAAAACACCCTGTCATGAGTGCAACAGAAGCACCCTGCAGAGGCAGGCCATAGCCACGCTGGAAGCACAGTAAGGACGCTTACCATCTTGCTAACCCACTGCTCCCATGTCTTCTCCAAGGCCCAGGCCCAACAACAGTACCAATCATTAGTAACCCTTTGCTCTGTGGAGGGAGACACAGCCCTCTAATGCACAATGAGGCTAATAATATCTTTGGGAAGCATGAGTCTGGGTAACAAAGGACATGATGGTGATTCAGTTTATAATTAAACTTCCTGTTAGAAGCATCAAGGTTCCTCCGATAGCACTGGCAATTGCACTTCTGACTCACCTAGCTGTTGCTGTAACCAGGCAAAATAAAACCTTTTTTGATCCTGAAGGTATAAATAATTAAAGAAACTGTTGTTTTGAAAGAATACCTGGCATTTCACAGTTACTGAAACACCATCAAAATAAATAGCTACATGCAGAGAAAAACACTACATTCTACTTGGGAATAGTGGCTTTTATTACGATGTGTATTACCTCAAAGACAGTGATAAAGCATCCATTCATCCCTCATGTAGAAGAGATTTACCACTCATCCATACATGCTTCCAGCAAGGTTAGCCTATGGGGACAAATGGATCGTTACTAGGTAGGTGCTAATCAGAAGTCATAGAATAATTAAGGTTGGAAAAGACATCCAAGATCATCTAGTCCAACCACCAAACCATCCCCACCATGCCCACCAACCACATCCCTCAGTGCCACATCTCCACATTTGTCGAACATCTCCAAGGACAGTGACTCCACCACCTCCCTGGGCAGCCTGCGCCAATGCCTCACCACTCTTTTGGAGAAAAAATTTCTCCTAATACCCAATCTGAACCTCCCCCGGTATAGCTTAAAACCATTACTTGTCATCCTATCACAGTTACCTGGGAGAAGAGGCTGACCTCCACCTCACCACAACCTCCTTTCAGGCAGTTGTAGAGAGCGATAAGGCCTCCCTGAAGCCTCTTCTTCTCCAGACTTGAACAATCCCAGTTCCCTCACTCTCCAGGCCTTTCTTATGGGGTCAGTAGCTTAGGAAGTCTTGTTCACTTGACAGACATGCTTTAATTTTCCTTTAAGTTAGTGCTATCTCAAAGCCTGACACCCTGCAGCTGCAAGCATTGCCACAGCATGAACCTCCATTGCCTGAAGCTCACTCTCTTGGCTCTGAAGAACTGAAGCTTCCATCCCCAGAATTAAAACATGAGGGCCCCACAGCCCTTTCCAGCACACAGGTGACCATTCCCCAGGGGACAAGGCCCTTGTCTGCAGGCCCAGAGCAAAAGCTACATCTGTTCAGTCAGCCCTTTACCACAAGGCTCTCTGGGCCCTCATGAGAAAGGGTTTGTTCTCTTTTAAACAAGAACACAATGTTTTTAACTTGCCTCTGGGGAGGCCTGGCACAGGATCAGCAAGGCCTCAGGCTTGAGCCAGCAGGGTGGCACCTCAAGCTGCAGGGAAGCGTGAAGGCAGCTCGTTAATTAGAGCAGGTTTGTAAGGGTCTCACAGCCTGTCCTCACCCTCATTACAGGCCCGGTGAGCAGTACCATTCACTCCAGCAAAGGCAGTACCAAGTTGCTTGCAGTTCACCACAACCCACTCATCCCTCTTTGATGAGTCTCTTGCATCTCTATTTTACTTAAGAACCTGATTTTCGGAGGCACAAAAGGCCCTGATTTGCAAAACTGCTGCAATAGAATTCAGGGGAACACAAATGTACAGCCCTTCTGAAAAGCATGCCACACGCTGTGAAACCAAAGACAGATTACCAGCAAGAACTCTATTTTTAGTTGTACTATGTCACAATACTCACAGTTTCCGAGTAAACTTTCTGGCAAATATTTGGGAGGCAGCCTGTAGCCCCAGCTTTGTCAACAACTGGTGGCTGCAGGAGCTAAGCCTGCAGCACTGCACTGTTCCCCTGTTTCCATGGCACTTCTGGTTGGTTCTGCTAGTCATCACACATGGATGGGCTGACATGAGATAAACCTTTTCTGCTTTTATCATGTGGGAAGCAAAGGGTAGGTGGCCCCAGTGAAGGTCAAAGGGGGCACACCTAAGGCAGTAGAAGCCACGTTTTCACAGCAGGGTGCTTGCAGCAGCTCCCAACACCACAGCTGGAAGCTGCTGGAAAGCTTTCCCCAGACCTGTAGAGCTAGAGAGCAGCACCAAGCTGCTAATTAGCTGTGCTGAGACAGATGCTGCTAATGAGGGCTTGCTTGCTCTGCCCCACCGTGGGGATCAGCATGAAGAACAAGGCACAGGAGCTGTGCAGGACAGCACTGCTCCATCGCACCTCCAGCAGCCACATCCCCAAACCTGTCCCATGAGCTGCTCCATGGTGAGCCCTCAATTCTGATAGCTCCATTCATAGCACAGCGCTTTAAATGAGCTACCAAGCTCAGCAATACATGGTTTTCTCAGCAAGTCAAATGTGCTCTCCAGGTGAAGCCACTCAAAACAAAAGCTGCCTTCCACCTGGGTTAAATACTACCTAGTGCTTCAGCTAGCAGCAGGGAGAGGGCAGGCATGTATGTTCAGACCTGCTAAACTCATTGTTAACACCTCACCCCAGATTTACTGGGCAACTGAACCCAATGCAAGTTATCCCTATACTGACATTGTCTTGAGAGGAGGATTTACAGGACAAAATGAAGAACTCACCTCTGCTGCCTTCTCATTGCTGCACCCTCTCATTCACCCCAGGACTTCTAACATCAGATCTACCTTCCTGTTTAGATTCATTTTATTCTACAAAAGGCTAAAAGGAGAGACATAATCCTGATTTCTACAGGAAAAGTCTAAATTAACGGACGCTGGGCTCTCCCCTGCTGAGGGGTCTTGAGACAGCACCTTGGGAAGTCCATCTCCACAGGAGCTATACAACAGGCTTGCTACAGCTCCAGCATCTAAACAAGAAGCTCGACACAGCTGGGAAAGGGCAGAGCAATGGGCAAAAGGAAGTGTTAACAGGACTGTCATTTATTAAAATGCATGGCACAGATACTAGGAGCATTCCCATCTTCAGTTGTGTTTCATGGTGACATCCAGGTCAATGAGTGCACTATACCTGCTGTGTTTGCACTGCTGCAGGAGAAGCAGTTGTACTGCAGAACAGGCAGTCCCCCAAAACTCCCAACAACGGAGATTACATAGTCTGCTGTGAAATCTTGTGCAGAGCATGATTTGCGCATGTACTCTAACCCTGCACTCAGCAAGTAAACAGGGGATGCCCTTTATTCATATATAGGATCACATTCCATGTCTTTCCAGAAGGGAAGCCCCAGCAGCTTAGCTCTCACTCAGATGTGACACTCACTCAGCACTAAAGGAGGGCAGGCAGGGTGTTCACCCGCACAGCTGGGATTCTTGCACAGCAGCCCCCTGCTGACAGCCAGATGCAGTGCTGGCTACAGGGAACCTGCGGGCAGGCACAGAGCATCACAAAGCAAGATCATAGAATCCCGAGAGTTGGAAGGGAGATTTAGATGCCATCGAGTCCAACTCCCCTGCTATGAGCAGGAACACCACAGCTGGATCAGATTGCCCAGGGCCTTATCCAGCCTCGCCTTGAAAGTCTCCAGGGATGGGGCATCAACCACATCACTAGGCAACCCGTTCCAGTACCTCACCATAAAAGATTTTTTCCTTATCTCTAACCTAAATCTATCCTCTCTGAGCTTGAAGCCATTTCCTCTTATCCTATCACCACAGACCTTGCTAAAGAGTCTGTCCCCTTCTTTCCTGTAGCTCCCCTTTAGATACCAAAAGGCCACTATCAGGTCACCTCAGAGCTTCTCAGAGCTGAGATTGCACTCAACCCTACTGTCATTGTCACTGATGAAGATACTAAAGAGTATCAGCCTTAGCACCCACCCCTGGGGAACATGACTCATCACTGACCTCCATCCAGTTACTGAGCCATTGACCACCACTCTCTGGCCTCAACCCTGCAGCCAGTTCTTCGTCCACTGAACAGTCCACCCATTAAAGCCATATCTTTCCAGTTTGGGGAGAAGGATGTTGTGGGGTACAGTGTCAAAGGCCTTACTGAAGTTGAGATAGAGGACATCAGTGGCCCTTCCCCTATCCATTGATGCAGTGACACCATCATAAAAGGCCACCAGGTTGGTCAAACAGGATTTGTCCTTAGCCACACTGGTTCTCATATCACCTCCCTGCCTTCCATGTGCCTTAGAATAGCTCCTAGAAGGATCTGTTTTATGATCTTCCCCAGCACAGAGACTGACAGGTCAGTAGTTCCCAGGATCATCTTTCTCACCCTTTTTAAAAATGGGTATGATGTTTCCTTTTTTCTCCAGTCACCAAGGACTTCACCTGATCGTCATGACTTCAGAAATATCATAGAGAGTAGCTTGGCAACTACATCAGCCAGTTCCCTCAGGACACTGGGATGCATCTCCTCAAGACCTATAGACTTGTGGATGTTCGGGTTCCTCAAGTGGTTGCAAACCTGATCTTCACTTACAGCGGAAGGGATACTACTTCCCCAACTCCCTCCTACCAAACCAAATGTTTGAGGGCTTGTGTGGCAAGAAGTTATCAGGGAAGACAGAGGCAAAAAGATTGTAAAGTACCTCAGCCTTCTCCTTAAATCTCCTTCTCCTTAGATCTTAGACTGAGTTAGGATCTGCCACAGCAGTTGAAGAGAAATAATGTTTGAGTTAGCAGAGAAGGAGTGTATACACGGGGGCAGGAGCTAGAAGCAAGCGCAGCAGCACCTGCAGCAGGGAGGAGACAGCAGCTGGAGGATGCTCAGACCTGGAGGAGCTCCCCAGCCAGATGTGCAGTCCCCAGGCACAGCAGCATCCTTCCAGCAAACTTCTGTAGGCTCACATCAACAAAATGCCAGGGACCAGTTCTATGTTGGTTATCAAGAAGCCCATTTCTAGACTGTCACTGCAAACAACTTCCCCTCTAAGCAGGGCAAAATTCACCCCCACCCCACCGAGCCTTAACAACTCTAGCAGCTCTGCTCAAGTTTATGAGCATATTTAAATCAGTCTCAATCCTTTTTCATGTCTTATTTAGGGACATAAGTGGTGAAATCCATCTGTTGCCTAAGTATCTACACAACAATATTTAACATTCCACTTGAAACATTATTTTTGCTTTAATCAATTTAAATGTATCCCAGCCATTCTGTTATTTCACATGTAAAGCTGGGATTTAGTGTTGGGAAGTGCAGTATCACAGTTAAGTAATGAAAAAGCAGCAAGATCAAAACCTTCTCATGAAGTTAGCCTATTTGACATAGTAAATAGCTTCTCAATTTAACGAGGGATAACCATTTTATTGGAGTGTATTAAAAAGAACCCTGTTATATTCTCCAGTGTTTGCCAGTCTTAGTTCATACACAGCAATAAATCCAGTCAGGCTGTTTCCTATATATCTACATACATTTACAGCACTATCAAGAGCAAGTGTAATAGCTATATCAATAGAATATATAATTTCCAGAAGCAGTAATTGAAACTGCAAAGTTATTGTTAAGCCTTGAACGTGTTTTGCTTGAAGCTGCTACAGAATCCAATACGCAATTAATATTTCAATTCCTTTAGGAGTGAATTACATTTAGTCCTCCTTATAGCTGAGATTGCATTTAAGCGGCATCACAGAAATTTACAGCCAGAACAGTCATCTGCAAATAAGAACACTTGGCCCTGCCAGCATCTCTGTTGTGCCATGCTCATCTCTAACTCACTGCCTGAGAACGCTGCTGCTGAAGTTACCTAATTAAAGCTCCCTGCCCCTCTGCCATGCACTGCTCTGAAAGCAAATTCATGGAGGAGATCAATCATTTAATTAAATACCAGGAGAGAGAGGTGCATGGAATCTGGCTGTCAGCGCTACACACAGAACCCAGATCAAACTAAAGCATGTGGCAACCTGAGCCTGCTATTTAGTTGTGTCTTGAACTGGAAAGCACATGTCAGTGTCTTGCTGATTTCGGGGTGGGAGGATGGAGATGAGTTCTGAAGCATCAACACAAATACATGTACTGAAAGCTCCTGGATCACAGCAAAACAAAACATTACATAAAACAGCACAAAGGAAGTGAGAAAGTCACAAGAAACAGCTCAAGCCCAATGCTGCATCTTGTTTTTGAGTCACAAGTGTTTTGCTAATTGAGTAGTGCATGCATACATTCTGGAAGTCTTTTAATTGCCCAGGAGGATTGGAAAACTCCCTTTGCCATTTATCAGTGCTTGCTGTGGCTAAGGCAGGCCAACAGGGCCCGGTGTCCCAGCCCCCGCAGCACCTCGAGCCATGAGTTTAGAGGTTTTCTCAGGGATTGCATCCAGGGCATGTATGCACTGCAAGAACTGGTTTGCCTGAAGATTTGTCCAGCTACAGAAATACCTGAGAGCCCTCTCCTCTGGGTAAAAGCTCAGCCTTTAATCAATTCACTTAGCAGCCTTCATTACCCAGTAACTCATCTGATAACACCAGCTGGCTTAGTCATTAGGATGAGCTTCTAGGGGAAAAAAAAAAAAGGGTGTAACTCTAGTATACTACACTAGAGAAAGTAAAGACCACAAGGGCCATCCTGGATTTTACCAGCAGCGCTTGACAGTTCTAGAGGGTGTCATAGGAATACCAGCACCCCCTAGCCCCAAGAACAAGAACAACTCAAATGACTTTTTTTTTCCAGAAGCTCAGCACCCCCAGGCTGTGGATATGCAATAACTGCAATCTCTCACTTTAAGCCAAATCCTACAAAACTTGGAAGTACAAATTACTTACTGATAACTGACAGCAGGAACTGTCTTGAGATGCTTTCCCTCCCTGCCTGAGAAGCACCAAGGTGTATCCAACACAGGAATCTTCACTCTATGGTCAAGAGAAGAAACTGCGCACATGTTCAGCATCAGCCAAGCGCTTGCAAGTGCTGAATGGCATAAGCACCTCCCAGTGATTCACTGTCAAACAGAGCAATACTGCCTGTGGCACGAGCAGCACACTATTACAACAAGGGAAGAAGCAGAAGAGGGCTTTGGTTACCAGGAAGAATTGCAAAACCATTCCATGAAGGTATTTATCTCTTGGTATTTGAAACCTCAGAATTGAATAACAGCAGGAGGAAGAAAAGGTATTCATTTTAAATTCATTCTCCCTTGATGCATCTCAGAATTTCTGCTCTCAGAGTATAAGCATCCACAGCAGGGGGGATTCTGACACAGCCCTTTCTTCTGCCTTGCACAGCCCTCTCCTACAGAGCACCTCTCTCCCGTAGATTCAGAAGCACGTAGAGGTGAGTATGCAGCCTGAAATCAGGAGTCAGTCCCTGGCGGCCAGCAGTGCCCTGGGTTTGCTGCTCTCTGGTTGGTGACAGTTGCAGTTATTTCCCAGCTGATGCTTGGATGTGGGACTGAGAACTGGTATTCCTTTTTTATCCCACCCCATATCTGCCTGTCATTTAACTAAGAGCGCAGTGAACACCACCTTGTTTGAGGATCAGCAAAGTCATTGCTGAAGAAGTCATCAGCAAAGATGTCATCATTTAAGTACACAGTACACTCCGAAGGGATAAACTTATTTTCCAGTTCCTTCGCAGGCTTGGGGAGGAGCAATGCCATCATTCTTTTAAAGACAAAACAGGAAAAATTCTTAAAAAAAAGTCTGTGGCACAAAGACCTATCACACATTTTATGTTAGCTTAATCTTTTGGCCATTCTTTGTGTAAAGGCTGTTTTTCTACAGAAATCAAACAACTGTCTGATATCATAGGGTATCAGCAACACTCCCTCCCATGGACAAATCCCTAACAAAAACCAATAGCTTTCCATCAGCAAACAGGGCATGAGACTGAACTCTAAACTCTCAAATCCCTTCTGACAACAGCATTTACTTCTTACAATTAATTAGGCACAAAAAGAGGCCAAAGTACTAAGATGTAATCACAAGAGCTTAAAATAAAAGGAGCCATTGCTGACTGAGAAGTAGGCTTTGACAGAACTCTGCTCATTTACTGCTTTCTGCCAGGCACTTTCTGACTTCTGTCTGGTGTAGAGGAAGCAGTTACCCTTCAGGGATTGCATCAGATTGTGAATATTCCTTCAGATTTGCAGGCTGGCTGTGCCCTGCTGCAGGCACGAGCAGCAGAAACTGTTCTCTGACCTCTCCTGGGCACAAATTGCTGTAATCACACCAGGAAATTTGAGAAATCTGGGGATTTTCTTTGTCATTACATTCTAATGTTGCAGTTGCTTCCCGAGGACAAGTCAGAAGGGGTTGCTGCCCTTACTCCTCCATGTTGCTTAAGATTTGATGTCTGGCATGTAATTCAAAAGAGAAAACGCACCAATTAAAGAGTTTTCTTACCTGGAAGAAGCTTTCTTACCTGGAGTCATGCTATCTTTCATTAAAGTCACAATAGGAAATAAATTTAACGAGAGAAATGATGCTCGAAGTAACCGTTCTTCCATTTTATCTGGTGCTATTAAAAGCTGTTAATTTTAACAGCCATAAAACACGTGGGGGAATAGTTAGGGATCAGTTCTGCATAAATTAACTGACAGGCAGAGCATTGCACCAGACACATCCGCTTTTACTTACCCCTCAGTATTTTTCCTCTAGTAGCCTAATCGCCTTTCACTCGCAGCAATTGCTGCGCCAGAACCCCCTCCAGACAGCTGTTCTCATTCAGACATGTAGAAGAAAATCAGCACTTTCATCACTTTCTTCAAATCTACTAGCCCTTCCAACTCAGCTCCCGCATGTATTTCAAAGGATCAGTTTTTACTTCATTTTTTGACTATTCATCTTTTTTTTTTTAAATAACTGACAAGTTTCATTCTCTTCAGTGTTTAAGAGGATCAAGTGTTAAAATAACTGGCACCTCCATTGAATTAGGAAGTAAGTACTTTCCAGTAGTTAGGTACTTCATCAAGGCTTGGGCATAATCTATGCACAACTAACCAGGAGTAAGACGTGTAATTCTCCTTGTGAAAGCTGGGAATTACAGGCAGGATTGTATGCATAGCTTTTTCCCAGACTGCATAGCAAGAAGCTATTTGTGTTGTGGTGAGTACCTAAACTCAAACCAAGTAGGCATTTATACACCAGTGATGCCAGAATAAGATTAATACCAACCACAGCAAGCCTTATTCTTTTGTTGAATCACTTCTAGTTCCTATCTAATCCATCTCTAACACATCCACATCTATGGTATCTATTACCCTATAAGCACACGTAGCTAGAAGGCTTTCCTCCTATCTGCTATTACAGGAAGATTACTTGGCTATCACACATCCATTTCAAGTTGCCCTGATACAGTATGTTGGAAATACAGTTCCACATCCCTATCTCCTGAATTAGGGATAACAAATTAAAGCCTTTCACTCCAATGAGTTCCATCTAGTGATCCTCAGTACATAAGAATCAATTAGGAGAAGATGACTGTGACACAGCTGAACCTCTCATATTCACCTCTTGCTGTTAGTCTCACTTATACTCTAAATAACACCGTTGAGTTCTGATGCTTTGAACTAATTTGATCAAAGCTTTAACTAAGACAAGCAAAAATAAAGCACAAAATCCAGTTTGCTGAATAAAAGAAGTATGCTGGTATTTAGCAGGAAAGCTGCTTAATAACTTTAGAAACAAGCATCGAGTTCCAGTACTTCACAATGATGTGCCTGGCTCTTCAGTGCAACATGTCTCTACCCAAGTTACCAGTATGTTCCTAGTCTGTTGTATTCACTGGCCTGTTACCAACGTCAGTGCTGCAAGGGCATTTTAGAGCTGTCTGTAACAAGTCTTGTACCTTCTGCCCTGCATGCCAGGCTTTGGGGTGGGGCTTTTAGAAATAATTTGATTTTTGTTCCCTAAGACAGCTTTAGAAACATGCATGTCCTGGTAGCTTCAGACTCAGGAGAAGAGCAATCACACAGCATCAGCCTCAGCACACACAAGGGAAGGAGCGAAGACCAGCAAATCACTTAATTCTCTACAAAGAAACAATGTGTGCATTTTATATATGCTTCAAAGAGGGAGCCCTTTTGCAGGAAGACACCAACTCATTTTTTCAGTTCATGAAAATGCTCTAAGTTCTGTGAAGTACCAACCAGACTGGCACAAAGAAGAAAGGCACCCTTGCAGGGCAGGCCTTGTTACTGAGGTGTCAGATCATGGAAGAGCATCCGTACTTCAGTGACTTTCAGTCTCACCAGGAATTAACATGGTTTCACTGCAACTCATTTGCAACAACTCAACCCAAGACCATAGGAAACTTCTCCACGTTCCACATGCCATTACCATAGCTGTATTAAGCATACTGCTTGTCATTTAGCAGCACATTCTTTGTTCTCGCTGACATTAAAACCAACCTAACTACAAGATGCAGAACCAGAGAATGTTGCCCCAGGCAATTAGCTGGCTTTCCTCTGAAACACCATCCATTTACAGCAGTAGACCTCCAGGTAGCCACGATCATTTAATTCAACATCCACCAACCACACGGTAGAGAAGTTATTTCCTGCAGAACTTGCATTTCCTCAGAAAGTCTGCAGTGCAGAAGGAAATGAACACACAGCTTTGCCCACTGGAGCACTGAAGCTAGCAGAGCTTCAAATCCAACCAGCTCTTTATTACTAAATAAAATAATGTTCCCAGACATCAAAAAAGCAATTAAGCCCAAAGCCAGTGGCATGTTATTATTCAATACACAAGAGTATCAGTAATTATTATCAGTCTGTTCACCCGCCATACCAAGTTTCCTTATGTTCTTCCAGAGATTTAAATATCACTGTTTTGCAGCACCATCCATTTATCTGACATACCAGGAAAAGAAGCACAAGTCACGACATTTAAGGCTCCAGAATTATGAAGACTTAGACTTGCATTTTACCATTAGAGTATTACAAGACAATTCTTTATTTTGAAAAATAAAGTGCCAGGTTTATGTACAAACTATTAAAATAATAGTTTTAAAAAGTAAACTTAAAACCTGCCAAGAAAGCAGTGATGCTATGCCATTGCCTCCAGGGTATTTCAGTGAGTTTAAGACCAGAAATTCTCAACTGCTTCTTTATGCAGAGCTGGAGAAGCTAGTTAGTGGTAGCTGCCCTTTACCCCCCATCTAGCAGAAGGATGATGCCTACATTTCATAAGAGTAACATGTTTCACCTAAGCATTCTAAGAATTAACACCTTTGGCAAAACCTAATAAAAAGGGATCCTGCTGTCGGAGCTACACTAGCCTCTGTAGAAGTACCAGTATCACCACGCTTTTCAAGAGTGGAATTTTAACACAAAAATCAAGGCACGCTGACTCAAGATGCTTGACATTTCCTTGCAAAGAGGGGAGCATACGCACTAACTCATGTCTCAGTCCTTTCAAAACTCCGCATCCAGGGTGAAAGAATTGTCTGTGGGCTTTGACATGACTCCCATCCTCTGATATTCACCTACTCGCTTCTCAAAGAAATTGGTCTTGCCTTCCAGAGAGATGTTCTCCATGAAATCAAAAGGATTCTCCACCTTGTATATCTGAAATGCAAAGGCAATCCTATAGTCACTAAGGATTCTCAAATCTTCGATACAAGAAAACATTAAAAAGAAACCAGTGGTAAAGAAGGCGTGCAATGACTCTGCTGGTGGGCTTAATAGCTAAGTAAACCAATCTTGGTCCCAAGCCTTTTCTACCATGTTCATTTCTGTCTTAAACCTACAGCTTATCAGTAGAGAAGCACAGCAACTCTTACACAGTTTTCATCAGCATCCTTTCGCTTTTTATTCTGTGGATATCCAAACAGTTTCTAACAGTGGGACTACTAACTGGGTTTATACCAATATCACTGCTGCCATTCCAGGATTTGAGTTTCTGGAAGAAATTAAACTTAATACGATCTTTTCCCCCATGACAGATTCTGTGTATTAGCCTTACCTTTCTAAATCCCAATTCCAACATCAGCCGGTCTGCTACGAACTCTATGTATTGTTTCATTAAAGTGCAGTTCATGCCAATCAACTTAACAGGCAGCGCCTCCGTCAAGAATTCCTGCAGATAATAGATGTATACAGAAGTATACAGTGTACAGAAGCTGGCATTCATTCTGCACTGTCTAGGGTAATGTTATACCCAACAGCTCCGCAGCTTTACGCTTAATTGTGATCAAGTTCCCAAACAAGGAGCAGACAATTACCTGTTCTATGAGAACTGCATTCATGATGATTTCCTTTACTCTTTCCTCCGATGGTTTTCGTATCAAGTGCTTGAACATGAGGCAGGCAAAATCGCAGTGCAAACCCTTGAAAAAAGCATCAGAAGTTCTTTAAGGAATACTGATTTCAAAGAACTGCTCCAATCAGCAGTACAGAATAAAGAGCCTGAAGTTTAAGCACCATCTTGGTACTTGCTACATTGCTGGTATCTACACAGAACTTTCTGCCTAACCAGGAGGGATGCTTGAATTCAGGCCATACCAACTGCACTTGTTCCCACAGCAGGTTTACCTTGCCAGCAAGAGCTGGTGAGAACCTTGATGCTGCTTTACAGTTAATTAACTGGTGCTTCCATTCACTTGCTGCTCTAAGATCCACGATGCCACATGTTTACATACTTCAGTGAGCTTTACAGTCTGCCCATTTCTAAATGTATTCCTGCTCTAAAATAGAGGCTTCAACAAGCAACATGGCACATTACCATCTTAACTGCTGATTCTTAACTTGATTCTTACCTCATCTCTACTGATGAGTTCATTAGAAAAAGTGAGCCCAGGCATTAAGCCTCTTTTCTTCAGCCAAAAAATTGATGCAAAAGAGCCAGAGAAGAATATTCCTTCCACTGCTGCAAATGCTACTACACGTTCTCCTGTTAAGAGAAGGCAGATTAATATCAACCTCAGAAAGCTTACTAGGATTAACACTCAGAAGTTGTCATTAGAGCAGCAAACAATCCTCCAAAGAGGAATGAAGAAGATTCTACTGAAGCATGCTACAGCCCATCCTTAAAACTATTATAGTAAATGCTTCTTGTTACTAAGTAAAGCTTTAAAACATGATAGTGAAAACAGTAGATGAAGCCAAGAATCCTTCCCCTAGGTTAACCATCAATAGCACCTTTTTCTAAAGGCTGCGCAGAGCAGTCATTTTAGCAGCAAATTGAAGTCACTATCTGTTCATCCCTCCATTAAGAGGGACAATGGCCACAAAGCATTCTTTATTACAGGTAAAATAATGACCTCTGTGATCTCATCTCACCTTGGAAGTGAGGCGTCAAGAATCACTAGGGCAGAGGAGCCACAGCCTACAAATGTTAGGAGTCTCCTAGTGGAGAATAGCCAGCACTGTTCTGGCCACATGTCAGCAGTTGGCTCAAACAGCCAAGTGAACAGAGATTGCCACATCAGTTGTCATTATTCAGACCAACAATGATTTTACTAATATCCGTGCCCATTTGCAAGATTAAGATTTTCTTCATCTCGATAATTACACTAAAGAGCATTTATTCATTCATCTTGTGACAAAAATAATCCCCCTGAAGTCTAGAGAAATAGTGGTTCCTCCGTTCTGCTAGGGAAGGAATTTCACTGTGCTTCCAATAGACATGCTCACCATATGTTGCTTTCTTGTCCCCAATCCAGCGTAAGGCCCAGTCAGCCTTCTTTTTAACACATGGTAATGTTTCAATAGCATTAAAAAGGAATTCCCTGAAAAGCAAAGAACTCATCAGTATGAGACATTACTACAACAACACATGCAACATTCATGGCCACAGATGGTCTTGTTCTCTTACAAGTGGTCTGCTGCCTCACCCCAGTACTTCAGTATTCTTTCCATTTTATTTTACATCAGTTTAGCTCCATTTATGTCCATCTACTGTGCTTACATCACTTTCCCTGTGAGGCCAGCACATGAATTCCTACGACGGTATCCAGGACAATCCTGTTTCATCAAGTATGATACTTGAACAAGGCTTTCCAAACTACAGGCTAACCACCTTCCAGTCTTTAGTGACCAAAGAGCTAAGATTTTGAGAAACAATCCTACAGAGCCACCTGCTAGGTTCAGTGGGCCCACCACGTGAAGGCTTACAGTAGTTTTTATCTATGCTTTTATTTGTCTGTTGTCTTTTATTGTTTCATTCCTTAGTTTCAGTGTTAAGTGGCTGCAGTTTCACTCCACCCAAGTGAGATCTCACATACTTAAGAGCAGATTTCTTTTTTAACTGAAGTTGCTCCTAAGCAGCACTTTCAGCAGTATTTTATATAAACCTAGTTTAAACCCAAAAATCAGTTTTCAATTCAGAGCGACTGAAACACAGCACAGCTATCAACAATTAAGAGCATCAAATCTTTCATTACAAGGCAATACCAACCTCTCTTTAGAATCTTTAATGTACGTGTCAATGAGAAGACTATACATTTCTGAATGTATATTTTCCATGGCTATCTGGAAGCCATAGAAACAACGCGCTTCTGTGATTTGCACTTCTTGACTGAACCGCTCCACCTAGAGGAAACAAGGAGCATCTATGAACACGTTTATAACCAAGCTGCAGGTTAGAGGCGTTACTGCTGCCTGCAACTACTACTGCTCAGCCCAGAGAACTCTGCAGATTAACTCTGGATGTGTGGGCTTCAGGCAGCAATATGAAGAGCAGTAGTAACCCCTCATAGCTGCACGTCACAGACCCATAATCGTTTGAGTTGGCCTTTAAGGACCTGGTCCAACTCCCTGCAACGCACAGGGACACCCACAGCTCCATCAGGTGCTCAGAGCCCCATCCAGCCTGACCCCGGGGGTCCCCAGAGACGGGGCACTCACCACCTCTCCAGGCAATCTAAAAACATTACTGAGGGTACTAAAGCCAGCCCAGTGACATTCACATCAGGCTCTTTCCACACACTCACCAAGTTCTCATTCACGATGCCATCACTGGCAGCAAAGAAGGCAAGGACGTGAGAGATGAAGTACTTCTCCTCGGGCTTCAGGGACTCCCAGTGCTGCAGATCTTTGGACAGATCCACCTACACACGAGCGAGAGCCGCTGAGATGTGTGCCAGGGCCCCAGGGCTGAGACGCGGCCGAGGGGAGCAACGCCAGAGCGCGCAGTGGGGAAACTGGTTGAGGTGCGGGAGCACCGGGGGACCCCTCACCTCCTCCGCCGTCCAGAAGGAGGCCTCGGCCTTCTTGTACATCCGCCAGATGTCGTGGTACTGGATGGGGAAAATGACGAAGCGCCGGGGGTTCTCCCGCAGCAGCGGTTCCTCCTCCTCCTCAGCGCCCCGCGCCACCTGCGGCGGGCACAGAGCGGGTCGGGACGGCACCGCACCGCGGGGAGCCGCGGCGGGACGAGGGCGGCAGGGAGCGCGGCGCGGGGCAGCGCGGAGGGGAGAGGGGAGGCAGCCCTCGGGGGAAGATGGCCGCGGGGGCGCGGGGTGGCGGCAAAGGGGAGCGCGGGGCCGCGAGCACTCACCGGCTTCCCTTCGCTCTCCTGGAAGATCTTGCGCGCTGTCTTGCTGGCCAGGACGCGGCTGCTGCTGAGCGCGGGCGGCTGTGAAGAGAGAGAGATGCGGGAGCGATGAGATCTCTGTCGTACCCGGCGAGCAGCAGGAGGGAGGAAAGAAGTGAGGAAGGGAGGGCGCTCACCGTGTTCTCCTTGTCGCTCAGCGCCAGATCCTTCATGGGGGACAGCCGGGGCTGCTCCTGGCGGGCGGCGAGCGGGACGCGAGTTGACAGCATGGCGGCGGCGCGGGAAGAAAGTAGGCGCGAGTCGGCCGCGCGCTTCTTTATATCCCCTTCGAACTTGGCGCCTGAACATCCGGCTGCCAATCACAATGCACGCCGAGCCCGCGACGGCCCGCCCCCCGGCGCCTATTGGCTGAAGTGCCGGCCGGGGCCCCGCCTTCCATTGTAGCGGCGATGGCGGGAGGAAGGACCCGCCCGGCGCTTGGGCCATCTTGGAGGGAAAAAAACGCGGGAAGCGGGGGAGGCCCCGCCCCTGGGCCTGCCCCGCGCCCCGGCGGCCCGCCTTCCCGGACCGGGCATGTCCGGTTCTCCGGCGTTTGCCCCACTTAGGGCTGTGTCGGGGGGAGTTCTTTTTCTCCATGCAGCTTTACAGCCGCTCTGCCCCAAATCTGCAGCATTGCCTGGGGTCGTTGTGGCCAAAGTGCAGGACCCGGCACTTGGTCCTGTTGAACTTCATCCCACTGGCCTCAGCCCAGCGATCCAGCCTGTGCAGATCCCTCTCTGCAGGGCCTTGCTACCGCAAGGCAGATCAGCACTGCCTCCCAACTTGGTGTCATCTGCAAGTTTACTGAGGGTAAAAAAATACAGAACACTTCAAGCATTTGCCCGGCAGCCCCAGGGCAGCAGCCCAGACCGACTGTAGGGCCAGGCTGTGTCCCGGGCCGGGGGCTCAGTGTGCAGCCACTGTGCTATCGCTGTGGGCTGGCTGCGCTTCCCAGAAGTCAGTGGCACAGGGCCGGGACTCTGCACCCTGTAAGACAGCTGTCGAGCAAGGTCTGTCACCAGAACCCAGCTGTAGGCTGGCAGCCTGCTGCCCTCATGTAGCATTACACAAGGCCAAGGCTCTGCTGTTTCACAGAAATCTCCTTGCCTTTGTTCCTTGCTGCTCATGGAGCCAGGCACAGTGCTGCAGGTGCCGTCTGCCGAGCATCAGATAGAGGAATCAGTGCTAAATGGCTTCCAAGAGCTGGAAGAATCAAGCTTTCCAATCAGCCCCACTCGTCATCAGAGCAGTTCACGAGAGTACTGCTGGTCTGGGTGCCTTCCTCAGCGCCCCTGGGTGCATGGCAGCTGGAGCAGTGAGACCAGGCATTTAAAGAACATCACTCCTCCATATCACTTCTACCGTCAGCTTTTTAGGCAGAATTGACACATAGGAGATATCCAGCCCGCTGGCCTAACTAGAGCAAGTGTGCATCTTGGCTCCCTCTTGGCACACATGGAAAATTACCAGCCATCTCTGCTCTCAGAGCTCATCAATCACTGTAAACGAATATTGAACATTCCTTTGGGTTACATTCCTCTGCATTTACTCATATGAAGCTGTATGTGCCGGAAGGCAACTCCAGCTCCCTCCTTCCTGAGCAGCAAAGGTTGCTTACCTTAAGCAAAGCTGCAGCACAGCACAGCTCTGGTGCACCTCAGCAATTGCTGCTGCGGCACTGGCTTCTGGCCCCAGAAATCCAGCCTGCTGTGTTTGCAGAACATCCAGGACCCCCTGTACTGCAAGGAAAATCTGTCTCAAAGCTGTGCAAGTCAACAACTGAGGAGCCCAAGACACAGGGGGACAGTTTTCAGTGCCCATTTTTCTGGTGGCATCTGCCTGACACAGCCCTGCAGAGCCTGGGTTCAGTGCTTCTCAGAGTTTGGTTGCAATTGTCTGAAAGGGACTTCAGGCAGGAACAAAAAAGTGGGTTTCAGATTTGTCATCAGCCGTAGTTTTGCACTGAACCAGCTTTCCTGGGGACACAGTAGATGCCTCCATTCCCAGCCATGGTTTTAAAGACTTCCATCAGTCACGTTGTTGCTTGCTCAGCAGTTACCCGCAAGTTTTGCTGGGAGTAGGATTAGGACAGCTGCCTTTTGGCCTGGCACCCATCGCAGCATTCAGCTGCAGGGAGGGAAGCCCTCGACACGAGGTGCTAACAGCAGGGAAAGCATCAGCCCATCAGCTGCTGGAGTTCGGTTTCAGCACAACAAGCGATCTCATCTATTTTGCTTTGCTAACAGATACATTTCTGCAGCTGATTTACTGCTGGTGTTCCCTTGCTAGCAGGAGCTGAGAAGAGCTGCCACAGTGTGGGTACCCCGGGTCCGTGAGCCGCGGGTACAGCCCGGCGCTGTGCGACCGCGATCCGCCCCCCGGCGGCCGTAACCTGGCGGGGACGGGAGAGGGAGCCCGCGGCCTCCGAACGCCTCCGAGCGGGGAAGCAAACGAACAATCCGAGGGTGAATGCCCCCCTGGAAACACCCAGCGCGGGTCCCGTCCCATCGCTTCCACAAAACGCCCCTCCACAGCCGGAAAATGTGTTCCGCTAGGAAGCACTGGGAGCACATCTTGGACGCTTTGAAAGATCTCCCATGATGGAAGAGCCCCAAACCAACGGAGAAAATAACTCCATAGTGCAGCAAAGAAACAAGTAGTCCTGGCCCTGTCCTTTTCTCCCTGCATTGCAGTCCCAGGGATCCCAGAAGGGATCCCCAGCAGGGTCCCAGAAGGACCTCACAGAGTTGGACTAGATAATCTTAATTGTCTTTTCCAACCTTAGTGATTCTATGACTCTGTTTAGGCTGGATATTAGGAAAAATTTCCTCTCAGAAAGAGTGGTGCCAAGAGGCATTGGCACAGGCTGCCCAGGGAGGTGGTGGAGTCACCGTCCCCGAAGGTGTTCAAGGTACGTGGAGATGTGGCACTGAGGGACGTGGTCAGTGGGCACAGTGGGGTCTTTATCTGAACAAGAACCACATGACTTGGCCACTGCCTACTCACAGCCTTCAAGAGAGATGGGCTACATCAGCACAAAGGACATCACCCTGTAGCTGCAGCACCAAGGGGCTGTGAGCAGCTGGGGGAGGTACAGCCTTCCTCAGCATTAAAACCAGGTGGCCGCAGCCAAGGCCCCCAGCAGAAGCCGTCCCTGCTGGTGTAACTCCTGTGCCAGGCTGCATCCAACCCGGGTACCCATCTGAGTAATAAATACTGATTTTCCCGGTGCGCCACGTCCAGGCGGTTTCTGGAGATCTCCAAGCAGGAGACCCCACAGCCTCTGAGCAATCCAAGCAGATCCACGGCATCAACTCCTGACTCCTAAAGGTAACGTATTTAGTGCTCACTATCTGAGAGGTGCTCATAAATATCAGCATTTACCGGTGTGACAGTGGCAGTGGTGACTCCTCTCACCAAACTGGACAAATGTTTCCTTGTTCTTTCACTTATCTCCTTTCCACGGGCCTCCAGCAGGGATGTCTTAGGAGCATGTTATCAGCTAGATTCTTCTCACTGTTTGCTCACACCAGTTCAAGCTGTTATAACATTGTACAGCCTGTCATGGTTGATTTACATTTAGCACTGTGAAGAAAAAAGAACGACGATTGGAGTTTAGAGAGAAAAAATATGGTGAGGTTGGGCTTTGGGGTGGATTCGGGGTTTTTTGGACCTAAAGACAAATGAAGTCTGTAAGCAGTGAGCTCAGACAAACAGCTTTCTGGTCCAGGAAAGCTCCCTGGTCACAGTTCAGCGTTTTACCAGCTGAACTGGTCAAATTTTACCTTCACCAAGGGAAGGGCAAAGGGTCTCCCACTCACAGCCCTCTCAAGAAAAGTCTCGTTTTGAACTTAAATAACCTCTTTATGGGAAGATCTTCTGGAACTGGTGTAAAAGCAAACTTTAAAAGAAACTAAGAAAAAGAAAAGGAAGAAGTCATATCCCTCAGCAGACCTCGGCTGCTGTGGTTACTGTGCTGGGAAGAGCCCTTTATTCTACTCGCTAGGAACACAATAGAAATCTCAGTGGGATGCCTCTCAGTAGCAGCCTGTGTTTGTAGCACAGTGCAGGTTCCTATTACATTTTTAGTATGATTAAAATAAAGGCTGTGAAACTCAGGTATTAACTTCATATAGGAATCTGGATGCTGCAAAAAAGCTGAAGAAAGTTAGGTAACAAAACAAAGCACTGAGAAGTGCTCATGTCCCTCCTGATGATACGCATTAAAAGTAATAGAATCACATTTGAGTTGGGAGGGACAGACTCTTAAAGGCCATCTGGTCCAACTCCCCTGCAATGAACAGGGATACCCACAGCTCCATCAGGTGCTCAGAGCCCCATCCAGCCTGATCTACGGTGTGCCCAGGGACGGGGCACCCACCACCTCTCTGGGCAAGCCGTGCCAGTGCCTCACCGCCCTTACTGTCCAGCTTAAAAAAGAGCTTTGTTCCCCTGATGACCGAAAAGGACGATTTAAGGCTACACCTGTAACAGCAGCACACTCTAAAAGTCATTACAACGTTCCTATGGCCGATCAAGACAAGGTAACCTCAGCACAACATTCGATCGGTTGACGTTAATGGGTTACAGGACGTGTGAGTAACCCCTTGCAGAGGCATCCAAAGCACTGCAGGAATGCGCCCTGCTCCCGGTGTGACCCTGCAGTCCTGGCTGAGGACTTCTCGTCTCAGGAGCAGCGGATGGCACAGGTCGCACCCTCAAGGAGTCTCTGTGCTGATTCAATAGTTCTGCAGCAGCCCAATAAACATGCCACCTCAGGAGGACGAGACCCACACCTCAGAGATAACTGCCCCCTGAGGACCCTCGGAGCAGGAGGGTGCACTGAGCTCTGCTGCACCCAGCACAATGGCCCCTGAAATGGTGCCAGCTGTCGAGTCGGGGCTTTGCCTGCGCCAACTGACTCAGCTGGAAGCAGGCTGGCACCAAGCCGTGCCGGGAGCAAGGCACCGCCGTCAGCACAAAGCGAGTCCACGCACACGGCTCTGTAGCACACCGTTTATTATTTCCATCATTATTACACCGAGGCGTCAAACAAGATGCTGGAGATTAAACAGCAACAGTGAGCACGCTAATGGGTATGCCAGTGTGCAGCCCCACACCCTGCTCCACAGCGGGTAAACTGCTTGGGCCTGGAAGACACTGCAGCCTGCCCGAGTGCAACAAAATCCTCGCCTGTCCATCTCTTGATCAGAGCTCTGAGTTGCTAGAAATAGTGCGACCCTGCTCTGCTACCTACTTTCCTGATTATTATTATTTATTATTATTTTTACCTCTGGCAGGCTTGTGAGGGTCAGCGGTTAGCAGCTCCATCCATTCCTCTACCAGAAGACACACCATGGGTGCCCTCAGAAACACCACTCGGGCACTGCTCGCTGCACTCAGGCTCTGAAAGCCTTGCAGCTATCCTGCCAAGCCCATCAATGGCGTGCTGTTGGAGAGACTCACTGTGCCTGAACCTGTGCAGAAGCACCAAGGGCATCCTCCAGCAGCCCCCAGGCCAAGTCTCCACAAAGCAAGAGCTCGCTATCAATCACTAAGGTGCGTCAGCATATTGTCAACCAAGGGAAGTGTAGGCAGGCCCTTCTGCAGCCCTTCTAGCTGTGATTTTAAAGAAAGAAAGAACCTTCTAATTAAATACATCTATGCTCACTTCAAAAACCTACCCCCATTATTGGGAGGTTCAGCACTGGTTCTCCTGAGGATGTGGGAACCTTTTACACCAGCCAACAAACCCTCTGCTGTGCTCTGTTCTGTCCTTTGTGGAGCAGAGGTAACCACATCCACCTGAACTGAGGCGGGGAAGCTTAATTAACTAGTCGTTACACAATGCTTTCACAGGGAAATCATGTTTACAGCTTCATTTTGTAATAAACAGTGTCACATACTACAGCAATGTCTCCAGAACTTTAACACCCAATCTGTTTAAGGGACGTTTTACAAAGCTCAGCACCAAAATCCCTGTTATTAAGCAACCTATTATTCCTATGTAAGTATGCTCCGTAGAAGCCCCGACTTGCCTCAGAAGAAGCAGGCAGTAGGCAAAAGTTTGACTTGCTCATGACTCAGTGACATGAAGTCATCCTGCTTTAACTAACTGTCTCTGAGCGCTACACAGCTGAGAAAAAATAACAAAGGGATGTTCTTCATGTCTTCAACGTGAGCCCAGCTCAGGTGGCTATCTGAACACAGGAGTGGAGGAAAAACAAATGATTTGGTGCCTGTTGGGCTAAAGGCCAATACATTTTCTATCGCTGGTCCAACAGAGGTCCAAAGCCATGTTGTTGATCATGAGACCTGAGCTATAAATGCAATTCCCTTTTGTTGCAAAACACCACAGACCCCAGGTCCAGACTTTGGTCTCACTTGGGGTCAAGGCAATTGGTCAGAAGGGCAGATGTGACAGTGAACTTCCATACTGTCTGCTTGTGAAGATTGCTCCAAGCCTTCAGCAGATAGATCTTTTGTTGCTGGTTCCAGCTAACATGTAATACTTCATTTCAATAAGCACAAGCTGAAGCGATGGTGTTACTGGAGGCAGCTTGCCAAGCCCACCAGAATATATTGCTTTTCCAAAGGATACCCTTGCTTATCTCTTGGATTAAACCATGCTTCCTTTTGATCACTGGCAGATGCCATTTGAGCACTAATCTCTAGAAACACCTGAGGCAGCTGACCCCTCCTTCTGGGAATTTCTTCCCATCTTTGGGAAACACAGATTTGTCTGCAAACACCACTGAAGCATTGCTGAGAACTGATACAGATATTTCCTGTCATCCTGGAGCTGACAAGAGCCCCAGGGGAAGAAAAGGGGAGATTTTTGCAGAGGTGATGTCCAGGTGGTATTTATTGTACACAGAAGTTACAATCAAGCATGCAGAAGATCATTTACAGTCATGTTTGGTGTGATGGTAATTAACGGTTAAGGCCTGTAGAAAAGCAGAGTAACAGCAGAAGAAAGCCATGTGAGAATAAAGGAAATGAGTAAATAATATCACAGATCTCATAGCTCTGTTTCAAATTACTTCTCTAAGCAGAGCATCTTTGCTCCCTGGGGCCTGTCCCCATAAGGTACTCTGCTCTCCCAGTTTTGCTCAAATTTTCCACCTTCAGACAGACAGAGCTGTCAAATCCACTAAGAATGAATACATACACACATACCTACCACCAGCCTTCCATCGGCTCCAGAACAGACTTTTCCCTCCTGTGCACCACTCCCTTGATGCTTAAATCTCCATACAAACAGGGGCAACAAGCCCATGTTCACCATTTTTAGTGTGCTCAGCAGCAGATCATCCAGCGCCAACAACTCGAGGGGTGATTCATTCTGCCAAGCTGCTTTGTTTCCATCCATTAATCAATGACAGCATGATGGGCAGATGAGCATTTCCTACCCACGTTCCCACTGGCCTGGTGTGATGCTGGTCACCTGCATGGGACCCAGCCAGCAATGCCACCCAGAGAACTGGAGTTCAGCCTTCTTTGCAAACAAACAATAGCCTCAGAGGATCCGACTATGTGGTAAATAAGGCTTGTCCATGACCCAGAGGCCTTCTGACACAGCCTGGCTGCCTCTCTACAGCTCCGGCCTCTCACCCTTACCAAAACTGGAGAGCTACACCCAAACTGTGGCTGTGGCAGGGTGGCCTGGTGGCCTCTACCCCAAAGCTTCCAATCTCCCTTGGCCAGCCTGAAGGCCCTGCGTGGGGCCTGACCTCCATGCCACAGGCGGGCATTCTGACAATCCCAGCCTCTTCTTCCTTCTCCCAATGGGATCGTCTTTGCCAGCAGAACCAACAGCTTTATTTTCCTCCAGCTGACACAACACCCTGGCAAACCCAAACATTTGGACGGGATGAGCCTCATCACAGTTACCTGCCCGCAGGGCCTGCTGCCAAGTTGGAGCAGGTTGCCCTGGGCCAGGCAAGTTCTGACGGGATGGAGAGCCCCAGCCTCTCTGAGCAGCCTGCTCAGTGCTTTACCACCCTCAGGGTGAAGAACTTCTCATGTTCGATGGGAATTTAGCCTCTTGCTGTTTGGTCCTAGTCTAGCTCCATATACACTACAAACAATAACTGGTGGTCATACAAATGAGTGTTTGGAATAATCCTGAGCAAAGAAAACTAGGTTTTCAGTAGCCCACTGAAAGCTGTGAGCTCATTTATTTGTGGGAAAAGTAAATGAGCAAATGTAATCATTTTATCCAGTTGTTTTCACAGGTCAGAAGCTGAGGCAGATGCTATTTTATTCCCCCTGTGCTGACAAGTTGCATGTTCAGTGACTAAAATAAACCCCAAGTAGAAGTCAATTGCCCGAATATAGCCTGTTGTCAATGCTCTGCTGTATTCACGACATCTGTGACTCAGAGGAGCTCAGCAATGGGACAGGAGGCAACGGCCACAAGCTGGAACAAGAGAAATTCTGGTTGCGTGCATGGGAAAAAATGGTTTTGCCATGCAAATGGTCAAGTGCTGGACCAAGTTCGCCAGAGACAATGTGGAATCTCCATCCTTGGAGATACTCAACACTATTCAAGGCCCTAAGCTGTGTACTAGATGATCCTGCTTTGAGGGTTGGACTGAGATCTATGGATGTCCATTACAACCTGAATTATTTTATTTTTCTGTGATTCTGTGGCCTATGGAGTCCTCACACGTTTTGAAGAGTTGGCTAAAGGCCAGGCAGGGCACCTCAAGGGTATCTGGAATGCCTGTACATTTCCCTGGGGAGATTCAGTTGCAACATATTTTGCTGGAGTCTCTGCCCCTCCATGAGCTGGAAAAGAAAAAATGTTCCTTGCCAGCACTGCTGATTTGCCCATCTTTATTCCCAGTCAAGCTACTCCGTGTTTCCAGATTTGCCTTTCAGAGAAAACGCAGTCATTGAGTTTACTGTCTAAGCCTTGGATCTGTGACCCATATTTTGGGGAAGTCAGGGGAGTGGCCCTCCCTCTCCTCCTTCCCTTTTGTAACATCCCCGCAGCACAAGAGTAAATGCAGTGCAAATCCCTGTGCTCCAAAACCTCAGCCCTGTGTTCCAGAACAGCACAGCTTGATGTAGTTAGCTACATGCTGAAAGGTATGTTGTACATTAACTATGTGCTGTTTGGGTCGATTTTTAGAAAGGGAAGCTTTTAAAATATTCCCTGCCATTAGTCTCTTCAAATGTGAAATACCAAAAGTTGTACATGTTCTTTCAACTAGAAAAATGCCAAGGCTTCCCCCCAGTAGAAGCACATCATTTTGCACTTTAAAGCTGAGATAGATGAAAGGAGGGTCTCTTCACAGCTGGTGCTACCAGCAATGCCGTTCATACCGCCCTTCCCAGATAAAGCCCTGGGAGCTCCTGCCCTGCCTCACCACTTAGTGGTGCCCCTCCACCCTGTGCTATCAGGGCCAGCTTTGGGTTCTTTGTTACAAAACCCCATAATCCCTGGGTGTCCTTAGCAGGCACAGGAATTCTAGCACCAAAACAGTTCATGCATGCCATGAAGAGATCAGGCACGATCACGTTACAGCCTCTCAGCAAGTTATTCCAGGGCTGGAGCCAGTGATGTTATTCCAGTGCATGCCTCTAACCAGCTCATGTGTGGGACACTGCCCTGGCTGTAGCCTGCAGCAGGCTGGGGGCACACAGGGACAGCCAGCATAGACCTGCTGCCAGGTGACAGCCCTGTCAGCTCATGTAGATGTTTGAATACCAGGTCAGCTTTATTGCCTGCTGGTAAAATATTAAGCTCGGCTATTTCTTTCCTCCATGCAACTGGAGAAACAAATCAGATGCTGTCCAGGAAGCGTAACAGCTTCTGCCTTGGGAAATCAAGCCTGGCACCACCTGCCAGCCCACCCAACCCTGCCTGGTGCCACCCAGCCTTGTTCAAGGCTGCGGCCTGTCCCACAGCAGAAGCTGTCACTGTAAGCTTTAGTGGTGTTAGGATGAGGTGCAGCTAAGACAGGGCTTGCTCACAGCTGCAGCAGGTGAATCAGTGCCATGAGTGACCCTGTGGAAGACAGCAGCACATGCTCCCCTTGGAATCATGGCATGGGAGGCAGCAGGTTGGTAGACAAAGGTCTAAAACCAGGCATACTCAAAGGGTAGGGTAGGGTAAAGTAGAGTAGAGCAGAGTGGGGTAGGGTAGGGTAGGGTAGAGTAGAGCAGAGTGGGGTAGGGTAGGGTAGGGTAGAGTAGAGTAGAATAGAACAGAACAGAACAGAACAGGACGGAATAGAATAGAATAGTTCAGCTGGAAGGGACCTTCAAAGATCACCAAGTCCAACTGCTTGATCACTTCAGGGCTAACCAAAAGTTAAAGCGTGTTATTGAGGGCATTAGCCTCTTGAACACGGACAGGCATGGAGCATCAAGCACCTCTCTAGGAAGCCTGATAAATAAAGTGATTGCCAAATCTTTTCTTCCAGCAGGTGCTCATACAGAGCTGCAGTATGAGCACAGGGCTTGAGGGTGATGTGGTCACCCAGCTGAGGGACCTGAGGTCCAGACCCAGCAGCCCTACAGCACATTGGGCCCTGCTGAAGTCTGGGCCATAAAGCCTTGCTAGCTGAAATCCCATAGCCTGCCTGACACTGGGGATGTTAGGCTTTCTGCAATCAGCCAGTCTTCATAGACTTCAGCCTTGCCCACACTGAAGGGGAGAAACAAGCTCATAAAACTGGAATGAGAACATGGTTTCTGCTGGGAAGGGGAGGTTCACCTCTAAGGTTCATCTCCTGCTGGCTGCTTTCATACACCCACAAGGTCTCCACGGAGCTCTTCAGCTCCCGTACCCATCCCTTCACACCTGGGATGCAGGAAGAAAAAACCCTTTTGTTGACAATGCTTCAGGTGCAGTAAAATCCAAGATGTGTTGAAAGGATACTCTTAATAAACAGGCTTTTAGATTTAAAGATGTGTTCTCAGCAGTTCTTTTGCAAATTAGATGAGTCAAACTCCAGCACGGGGCCAAAGCCCAGCTCTGCTAATTGCATAGGGGCAGCCTCAGCCCCTCCTCCACTCGTGGTTTCCCCACCACAGCCCAGGTTCCATCCTGTGCAGGACAGCTCTCTGAGGCTCGCTCACGTCCATCTCATGGCTGTTTTCCTTGGGGCACCAAAGCCACCCTCAGGCAGACAGCTGCTGGCCCTGCACTCTCCAGCCCAGCTCCTTCTATGTCAGATTGGGACAGGGTCAGAGGCACAGGACATGGCCCCGCACCAACCCCAAAGAGCCACCTCTATTACATTCTGCAGGATGTTTGGGGCCAGAAACCCAAGTGAGGGCAACACCTGGGAAAAGGCTTTGGAAGTAAGGGCAGTGGTAGCATTGTGTCATAGAGGCACTGCGATGTGAGCAATGCACGCATCTCTTCTGCTGCACACCAGTTAATGCTGAAAGGCAGATTAATAACTAAACCTGCTCACTGAGGGGTGATGCCGGTACGGCAGTTTGCAGTGGGAAAGATTCAGCCTTCGCTGCTCCCTCTGTAGAGTCCAAACCTTACTGTTTTTCTTTTCTTTTTAGAGTGTAGCAGAAGCCAGGAAAGCTGGTTTGGAATCACACAGCCTTCTCAGTGGCATCCATTCTTCAAACAAATCCATGACAGAAGTGCCAAAATCTGCAGGCTCGCACCTTGGAATGCCACAGGGGAAACCACCAGCGAGCAACAGGGAGAGATTTCCCTTCGTTCTGATGTGACACATATGTTAACTTTCAGTTTTAATCCTTTTTGTCATTGATATGGATGACCACCAAAAAAAAATAAGGTGGCTTTCTAGAGCGCCAGTACCACAGGAATGTATCTATCTCTATTGGAGATTCGCAGAAAATCCAGCAAGTATCAGGAAAGAAGGCAAAACCTAAACACATGGTGATCAGCTTCCTCAATGTACTGTCTGTAACTGCCCTAGAGAAGTTCTGGTGGGAACAGAAGCCTGAGAAAACAGAACTCCGCAGGCTCTGTTTGGGTTCTTACAGGGAAAGGATCCTGTTATTCCTCTTATCCAGCAAGTGAGCTCCTTCCTTGCTCTCTGTCCCTCCAGCAATGAAGGTGATGAGTCCTGGTCCGGTGGCAGCTGCTGCCATGCCCCATCGCCCCCACCCCTCCTTGCCCTCACACTGCCACCACACTTTTTGACATGGTTTGGGACAGCCAGTCTCTATATTCTCATACTCAGGAAATCAGCAACCTGAAAATGAGATCAGACAGTGAGATTTTGCCCAAGCAATTGTGTTTCTTGACTCAACTTTGGCCACTGGTCTTGGAGGTACCATACAGGATAGCCAGATACCACAATGGGGCAAACCCACGCTTGTGGCTTCAATGGGTCATAGAATCACAGAATCATGGAACCATTAAGGTTGGAAAAGACCTTGAAGATCATCTAGTCCAACTGTCAGCCCACCCCCACCGTGCCCACTGACCATATCCCTCAGTGCCACATCTCCATGTTTCTTGAACACCTCTAGGGACGGTGACTCCACCACCTCCCTGGGCAGCCTGTGCCAAGGCGTCACCACTCTTTCTGAGAAGAAATGTTTCCTCGTATCCAACCTGAACCTCCCCTGGCACAACTTCAGGCCATTACCTCTCGTCCTATTGCTGTTACCTGGGAGAAGAGGCTGATCCCCACCTCACCACAACTTCCTTCCACAGCAGTCACACAATAACCCAATCTTCCTCTAAGGTATGAAGAAATAAATGTGAAGGGTTGGGTAAGATTTGGTACATACCTGTATATATAGATCTGTGTGTATACATATATATATATCTGTAAGAGTAGTCCATTATTTATTAGAAGAAATGTTTGGTGGGTTTGAAGAGCGCTGCCTAGCAGAGGCTGGCGATCTTTCAGGCACAGGGCACATCTCCTTCCCCGGACCGAGGCGAGGAGCCCACCTCCCCCAGTGCAGCACTGTCCCCCAGCATCGCACCGTGCTCCCGCCTGCGCGCACTGCATTCCTCCCGCCCTCGCTCCTGCAGAGCGGCCAAGCTGTTATCCAGCAGCCCTGCAGGGAAATGCTGTTAAAAGCGAGTAGTCCGCTGTAAAAAAAGGGACGGCGCTGCCCAGTGGCTTCGGGGCTATGGACAGGTCCAGGCACCCCTTGAAGCTCTGCCGCCTCTTTCCCGCGTCCTCGCCCCTCACCACCCTCGGGCCCTGCCCCCCCGGCCCGGCTCGGAGCCGCCCCGCAGCGAGGCGGCCCTTGGCGGCGGC
>NC_034411.1:97217991-97236159 GCF_002078875.1 Numida meleagris | reverse complement strand
GCGTCTCGGCGGGCACGGGGCTGGGAAGCGGAGGGGGGGGAGCTCAGGGCCGGAGCGCGGCGCCGCCTCGGAGCTCAGCGACCGCTCTGCCAACGCAGTTCGCTGTTCTCGCAGAACCGTTCCGTTTTCCGGATGTTCCTCTGGAGAGAGCGGAGATTTGATTATTTATTTATTTCCCTGCCCAAAAATAACAGCCGCGTCGCTATGGCATGGGGCTGTCAGGGGAGGGGAGGGACGGGGGGGTTAGGGAAAGGCTCTGCACAGGAGGGCGGTGGGCACGGCCCCGAGTGCCAGGGTTCAGAGAGCGTTTGGACACCGCCCTCAGACGCAGGGTTTGGATTTGGGTGGTGCTGTGTGGAGCCGGGGGTTGGACTCATGATACCTGTGGGTCCGTGCCGACTCAGGATGCTCCGTGGCTCTACGGGTCCGTCCCGTGACGATGAGGGCAGAGCGGAGCAGCGCCGTCGGTCCGAGCTCGGCTGCGGAGCCGCACGCTGTTCGTTGGACAAATGCTGCCCCGAGCAGACGTGCAGAAGACACGAGACTGATGTAGTACATTGAAGTAATGCGGTCCTGGAGGTATTTCAGGGGCGTGTGGATGTGGTGCATCAGGACGTGGCACAGTGATGGACCTGGCAGTGCTGGGCAGTGGTTGGACCTCGTCTTACGAATCGTTTTCACCCCAAAAGATTCCATGATTCTGTGATTTTCCAACAGAGATAAATATTGCTCAACATGGGAAAAACCCACCTGTGGTTTTGCCAGGGCCACACAGCACAGAGCACGGTGGCTCTTGCGGGCAGAGGTGTGTTCACTGCTTGCAGGACCAGCACCCTCTCTCCATTCACTGCTCCTTGTCTTTAAGAAACAGCCAGAATTCAGCAGCAAGCTGCGCCGTCCCCTTGGCCAGTATCAGTCCCCTCGGTCACACCCACACAGCTGTGCTGCAGCTGTGCTCCCAAAGCCACCCCTCCTTGGCTGTTTTCTCCCCAGCATCACTCAGTGGAGCACAGCTCCTTTTTGACCTGGCACATCACTAACACATCCCCAGTACCATCTCTGACACAATTGCTGGCACATCCTTGACACTATCCCTGTCGCATCCCTGACCCAGAACAAGTACCACCGTGCACAGGACAGCCAGGAGCTGCTGTTGGCTCTGGCAGCCAGGAGGAGCGTGGCACTGCCCGCCTTCCCGCTGCCTTCCCCAGAGGATGCTGCCTCCTGCTCCTCCGCACATCAGCAGGATCCCTGCCCGTGGCAGCTCCAGCCCTGTGTTCTCCAGGTGTTGGTTTTGGCAGTGTTCACTGGCCCAGCCGCCCATGGCATTTCTTGCGTCGCTGGAGGGTGCTGCTGCCCGCTGCACCGACACAGCCGGAATGTGTAAGGAGCTGGAAGGGCCCCTGTCATAGTTTTGGCTTGGGCCAGCTTGTTGTCCCTGAATTACTTTTGGGTTCAGAGTGTGCCTGAAGTCACAGTGTCACCTCCAGCCCCACCATGCCCGGCCCAGCACAGCTCTGGGTGCTCAGGAGGGGCTGGGGCGGCCGTTTTCTCACTTCCCCACAGATCTCAAAGCTCCGGGTGAAATGTCGGCAGTGCTCCTTTGGGAAATAGGTGCTGCTGCTGACAGATCCCTCAGAGAAGGTGGGAGCTGGTTTTGCAGAGGGAAGCAGATTTTGCTAACCAGAGCCGCTCCATCCCGATGACTAATTGATTCTGTCTTCCACCCACACACCACGTACAGCTCGTAACACAGAGAAGTCAGCCACAAAGGGAAAAAGAGGCCACCGCCTGTCTTCTAAGCCCATCCTTTGCCCAGAATTGCTGGGAATGGGTTCTCAGGGTGGGAACTGCTGAGACAAATCTGAGGGGCTGAGCGTCCTTCTGGACACAGAAGGGAGCTGCTTCGTTCCTGCTTTCAGGGGCAGGGTCCTTACGTGGGCTCTGCACCATGCCTGTTCAACCTCTGTTGGTGTTGTCGGGAGCGGCAGGATAGCTCGTGTGAATCACCAGCTTCAGCTTAGAGAAAGCAGTCACCAAGTCGGCGTGGGTCTGGGTCTGTTCCAAGCCACAGCCATTGTCTGTCTCCCCTTTCCATGGGCAGCAAAATAAAGAGGAGAAAGGTGGAAGTTTGGTTCTTCCTGCAACACCCAGCCTGCCTGCAAGGGGTTCTCTTTGTCACTTCCTTCGTTAGCAGGTATTTTCGTTAGCAGGTATTTTCATTACTAAGAGGTGCTCTGGCCCCTGTACCATCTCCCCAGAGGTGGGTCGGGGTGCAAACATGGCCAATGAGACACAAAGGCAGCTTTGTCGTGTCGTAACTGAAACATGTGACATTTGTTCTTTTCAAGGCCTCATCTCCACGACGCCCCTCAGACCCAGAGAACAACAACATCAGCAACGAGTGAGTAGCCCCTGCCTCCCTTTCCCCTGTGTGTTTTTTGTTGCCATCGTGGCCACTCGGGCCTTCTGTGGGCTCTGCAGCATGGGTAGGGTGGGTCACACGTCTTTCCTCCTAGGAACCCTTGAGAGGCTCCCATGCTGCAGCAGTTGGAGACAGGGATCCTCAGCTAGTGGGGGAGGGAGGTGGGGACCTGCTGCTCTGGGCATCCAACAAACGAAACCTGAACTCTTCCTTCCACATGCAGCGATGCTGACTGTGTCTCCAGGTCTGCCAGTGGCAGTGGGAACAGATTGATGCATGTGTTAGAGAAACGCAGATGCAACTAAAAGGCTTGGAAAACCATCTCCTTACGCTAAGGAGGGAATTCTTTCAATGCTGGGCTGTCACACAGCCCCACTGCCCCTGAGGTATGTGCTAATCTGAAAACTGGGGAGAAAAAAGCAGGGAGAAAAAAAAAAAAGAGGTAAGGAGACTTCATAGAACCACAGCGTGGTGGGGGTGGCAGAACCCTCTGGGTCCATCAGGCCCAGCCCCTTTGCTCCAGCAGGGACACCCAGAGCAGCGTGCCCAGCACCTCCTGCTGTCACCTAGAAGTGCAGCCACGTGAGATAGAGGCTGGAGGTGTGACAACAAATAACCACCTAAATCAGGCACTCATGAACACCCTCCAAGCGGGAATATGTATGTGTTCTTTGCTGTATCATATCACCTCTTTTTTTCCCACATGACCAGCAGCAGTCCAGTAATTGAATGACATGGCTCAGGAATGTCACAACAATCTGATAATGGCTCTCAACCCGTGTCATGCGCAGTGTTATCCAAGCGTGGCTTTGACCCATTTTTCAGCTGCAAGGTCTTGCAGAAGGCATTTTAATGATTAATCCTGTACTTTCCCATCCTCAGCAGAAAGATAAAAAACGGTGGCCTAGATTCATCCCACCTCGTTCTGATTGGACTCATTCAGGTGGGGTTAGGGAAAGGCTCTGCACCGGAGGGCGGTGGGCAGGGCCCTGAGTGCTGGAGTTCAAGGAGTGTTTGGGCATCACTCTCAGACACGGGGTTCGGATTTTGAGTGGTGCTGTGTGGAGCTGGAGGTTGGACTCAGTGATCCTTGTGGGTCCCTTCTCACTGGAGATACTCTGATTTTCAGGCCCTTAACTGGGGCTGACTCGCTTCACTTGGCCAGGTGACCACCAGAGGTCCCTCCCATCACCATTCTGTGATCCGGGGTTTCCTACCTAGGAGGTCACCACCCATTAGGGACACTGTCACCAGACCCCACAGCTCACTTTTGGGCTAATCTTGCCCTTTGTGTTTCCTTCTCCTCATTGCAAAGCTCTTTGTCTTCCCGTTAAAAATATTCCCTCTTCCCTTCACCACCTTTAAACACAGAGAGGCAGATGGCTGAAATGGAGCACATTGCTTGCTTTCCCCTTTCCTAAATTGCTTTAGCCCTTCAGTCACTCTTATTGCTGCTTTCTAAACTCCCTCCAAGCTGTTAATAACTCTTCAGTATTTTGCTCAGAAGTCTCTGCAGTAATCTTGATGGGTTGTGTTTCCTGTGCTGTCCTCCCACCATCACTCCTCAGGCCTCTGGCTCCCCGAGAGCTGCTGGGTTTGAACGATTCCCCCCCAACATCCCAACCTCCAATTTTCAAGTCACAAAGTCCAGCAGCTTTCAGCGTTACTCAGCGGGCAGTGCTGTGATGTGCTGCAGGCCCGATGTCCAGGCCCGGAGGCCATGCGGCACCAGGGAGGCCCTGTCCCACCGTTGCTCATGTTTCTCAGCCCCAGCTTAATTCCCTGCCCTTGAGATGAAGGCTCAAGCTGGGAAGTCTCGGAGGCCTCGGTCCAACCTCCTGCTCGAAGCCACCTCAGAGCAGGGCCCTGTCCAGCCTGGCCCTGAAAAGCCCCAGTGACACAGCGTGTACAGCTGCGGGCCTCAGGCTGGAGGGGTTTCTCCTTTTATGCAGATGGAATCTCTATGTTTTGAATTTGTTTCACTTTTTCCACATGCAGCAATAGAAAACTGCCCCAGGAACAGAAAGGACACAAACAGCAGCTTGCTTTCCCTTTGCTCATGAAATGAACACCTCCCTCTTTATTCCGCTCCCTTCTGGGATTGCATGGTAGCAGGTTGTCTCTTTGAAAGCCCCTCTGTGTGTCAGTGAGCCTGAATTTTACCTGGAGACTTTCTCTGCTGCCTGGAGGTCACCACGCAGGCAAGATGCGGAGGTGCTAATGACCAAGTTCATCCCAGCTGAGCTGGGTCTCATCCTTTGAGAAGTGGTGAGTCAATGGTTGCTAAATAATGGCAGAGACAGAGACATGCCATTGGATGTAATTTCCACAGTGCCAATAAAACCTGGGCCAGTCCCCTACTGATGCTACATCAGACATCATTTGTGTGAGAGAAAAATAACTAAACCATAGGAGTAGTTGGACAGAGCTGAGCTCATACTTTGGTTGGAACCCAAAGCAAACCCAGCCGAGCCCAGTAGAGCTGCAGTGGTTCCCGTGGAAGAACCTTACACACATTCTCCATCAGTACATCGCTTTTTGGGGCCTAGTGTTCTGTAAGAATACCTTTTATCTTGCATCTCTCAAAAGCAGAAGCACAAAAATACCAAAATGGTCACTTACTGGTAACGTCCAGCTCTCTTGAAAAGGGCAAAAGCCACAGGCCATGCACGTGGTGGTCAGATAATAACAAAAATACCTTTCTGCATGAAACCTTGGAACTAGCAGCTGGTGTAAAGGGTTTGGAGTGCGTTGGCTGACCCGTGGCCATAGCTCACCAAGGGCTATGGGGCACAGGTGCTTGAGTACTGTATAGATTTCACTGTAGCAAACTCACCGACTAGAATGGGTGCCAGGTGCTAGCAAATGTCAGCCAGTGATGTACCCATGGTGTATAGAATGTGTTAGAGTAGCGGCCTCTCAACAAGCCACATGCACGGCCATTTTCCATTCACCCGATGATGAAGTTAGCAATGAGAGAGCTTGGCTCCCCTCCCAGCAGCAATAACCCGCTCCCTCCACCTGCAGGTGCCTATCGCAGGGCAGCAAGCAGCTGGTGGGGTGCCCGGCCGTCTTGTACCATGGCTCAGAGGAGGAGCTGATGGCCAGCATCGAGCGGGAGTACGGCTGCTGAGCTCCGCACGAGGCACGGCCGGAGCAGCAGCGCTGCCAGTGGGACAATGCAACACCTGCTACAGCGAGGAGGGGTGCGAGGAGCAAGACCAGGGAAAGCACATCTTGTGAATCAACATCTCAAAGCTCCTTTTGAAATGGCACTTTTACTAGATTTACTAGAGTTTTGTTGAGGTGTGGTGCTTTGAGGGAAGAAGACCTTTGCTTTGTCCTGGCAGAGATAAAATGCAGCAAAATCATTCGATTTAGGTCTGGCTTCAGGAGTGTGCTGTGAAATGCAGCAGGCTCCCATGCATTTCCGCTCCCTGGCAGAAAAATCGCTGCGTTGTATCCTTAGCTGATCTGAAGTAAAACAGAAGGGCTGGATCTCTGAGGAAAATCACACTTTCTTTGCTCCCCAGCAGGGAAGCCTGGTGTTTTAGGGTTTCTGCCTTTGTTTTACCTACATCTTAATGTATCGTGAGTAGCTGCTTCTTATCAGAAGTAGAAAAATACCTAATTTCTGTCGTTAGCTGAAGCATTCCAGATGTCAGATGAGAGAGTGTGTGAGTGCAAGAGGAAACAGCAGGACACATCTTAAGATGCTGTACTGTGACATCTTCATCATTCCTGATATTTGTGAAAGAGAAATATGTGCATCTGTATTCTATGTACCTTTCAATAAAGCAACAACAGCTGTCATGGTTTTGTGATTTTTGGTTATTGGTATTCCACATCATATCATGTAGTGAATGTACCTGGTTCTCAGAAGAGAAGGACTACTACATTCCCCACGGCACTTTGCTCCTTTGTTACCATTTTCCATCCGGAGGGAAAAGATAAAAGCTCACAGTATAAAAACTCGCAGATCACGAGACCTCGTCCCTTTTTCCGCCCGTCTCTCGTCTTGGCAGCACCTCGCTCTCCAGCCGTCTTATCATCGGTAGTAGAGTAAGGCCTACCTTGATTTTGGGACATTCTCTCTCTCTGTATTGGATTTATCACCTTAAATTGTAATTATATTGTATTATAGTGTGTTGTTTTGCATTCCGATATCTTATTTAGTAAATTAGTTTGTTTCTCCTCAGATTGTTGCCGCTGTTCTTTGCTCTCAGGGCCATCTCCTTACCCTTTTCCACTTTTCCCTTTTCCTGGGGCGTGGACCTGTGGATCCCCCGTCCCCTTCGTCACGGAACCGGGCCTAACGCCCGTAAACCGTTGACAAACAGCGGTTTTGAAGCAGAGTCTCCTGGAAAAAATCCTGTTTTGAATGCTAGCACTTCTTGTGGGGAGCAGAAGTAGGTTTAGACCCATGGCTGCTGAGCCATGGTGGGAGTGTGGTGCACTGCCCCGCAGCACATCCATTGGATGTCCGGTCGCTTGTGTTAGCTTTTGGCAGCTCTCAAAGTCCTCTTGCAGCAAGCAGAACAGGCGTGTGCAAGGAAAGTGTCTGGAGGCCTCCTGACCGCAGCCCTGCAGGCAGCCTCGGGGCTCTGTGCCCTGCCCAGCTTTCTTGTCATTTGGGTTTCCTTCTTTCAGCCAGGACCTTTCTCTGGTGCTGCCCCTGCTATGCAGGCCAGGCATATCCCTACAACTCATTTTGGTCTCTCATAAAGGAAAGTCTATACTTCAACAATTTCAGAGAAATTGAATCATTTTAGAAGACAAAGATATTTCTAAATGGAGTGTATTCCTATTAGGCCGCAGGAAATTTCTCTTGCAGTGCAGCAAAGCCTTAAGCTTCTCCATCAAAGAAGCTCATAGGACAGCTGAGGAACAAGCACGCTTCTGCTCCCAGGATTAGGGGGTGGCAGGGTTCGTTCACAGCAAACCCCAGTGCCACCACGAGAGGAGGAGCAGCAGGAGGGAGGGGAGTGCGGTGAGCTGGGACAGTCCCTGCTCCGGGGAGGGTGGGAGAAGGAAACACGGGGTCGGAAGAAGCAGCCACAAGCTGTGCGATGGTCTCTCATGCTCTGTGCTCTGAAACAAAGAACTGCTGTGAACTCGAGAGAGATCACAAGGGAGAAAATAAGATCTGAAGTATTCTTCTCATCTAGAAAAAAACTTCCAGGAAAGGGCATGCTCCAGCCTGCTGAGGCCGTCTGCATGCATGAGATGTGCTCGTGGCCATCTGCACACGTCAGGAAGTGAGCATTACCCAATTTCCTTCTCCCACGCTCTAAGACTGAGGCAGAAACTGAGGGAGGCTGCGTTTGATGGAGGAAGAAACCGATCATGAAAGAAACTGCCTCAGTGCCAACACGCCCTGCAGAGGAGCGCTGCGATGGCTGTGAGCGCGGCTGAGGCGTCGCGCCATCCTCCTCAGCCGTCTTGCAGCCTCCTCAGCCCATGCGTTGCCATTTTCTGAGTCATGATTTGCTGTTCCTGCATGTGTGAGTTTGCCTTTTCGTGGTCACAACCTGCCTGCCTCAAGCTGCCTTGCCAGCCGTGATTGGAAGGCAGCAGCCATATGGGCTCGCAGATGGAACCGGCAGAGCGGTGGGAGGCGCACCCAGCAGCCCCACGTGTCAGATGCTGCCCTGCGGCAGGAGCCTGCGCAGGGATGATGAGGAGCCACCAAATGCCACCTCCTGCGCTCTCAGCGCAGCCTCCCCTGCTGGAGCGGGAGCCGGAGCTGCAGCCCAAGGCAGAGCTGTAAGCCAGAGTGAGAGCACCCTGCTGTTCTGCCCCAAGCTAGGACACTGTCTCCCCGAGAGACAAAGGAAAGCGTGGAGATCTGAAGAGCTCAGGGGCTGATGTTTGTGCTTCTGTGCCAAAGCACTGATCCTGCAGCAAAGCTTTCCCTTCTTGGGGAGGGATGCAAGGATGGCATGCTCCTTGCCAGGCAAAGCCTCAAGGCCCCACTCCCAGCTAGCTCTGAGGGCTCTGACCACGGGAGTGGGTCACCTTGCTGTGAGCAGCTGTCACAAAGTTAGCCTCAGTACACCCTTTCCTCTTTTCTCCCGTTCCGCTACCCTTATGTGCCCACCCCATTCCCATGGCACCGATGTAGTGGAAACCAGAGCCTGCCATTTAGAAACACAGCTCTGCTAGAAATAAACACTGCTGCAATCCGGGAACCAGCCAGAGGGAAAGGAACAGCAGAGATGCTTGAAAATGTAAACAAGGAGTTACTGTGCTGTCATCCTCCCGGCCACATCCTTCCCAGATGAGACCTGCAGGTCACACCCAGCTGCCAAAGCATGAGGGTGCAGGAGCGGGAAGCAGTGCTAATGCAGCCATACTGGAGTCAAATCCTCTCTTCTTTATGTGCACAGTTCATGCTGCTTCTGGAGGCCATGCTAGGAGAACACAGTTCTGAGCCCAGAGACTCCTGTTTTCAGGCAGCTTGCAAAAACCCCACACCGTGGTCGTGATGTACACGTAAATACACAAAAAGCTTTATGTAAAATTATATATGGACAAGCACCGCCCAGCTTACAGCAGGACCAAAAAAGTCCTTCATTCGAAGGTAAGTGAATCAGTGAGCCCCAAAGTCTTCCGCTGGCCTAAATAGATAACGTAATCCAGATTTTTTTTACGTAGCTCTGGAGCAGATATTTATAGGATATCTGAAAATTCACAATTTTTAATGATTTGAAAGCACTCATGTTGTGTACTTTCTTTAGTAGAAGCTAAAAAACAGGTACAAAACCATAATCCCGCTTCTTTGAAATACAGACTCAAAGAGACTGAAGGGCGTTGGTCCGGCAGTGAGTGAGAGCAGTGCCCCTCGTCACGCGTAATCCATAAATAACCCTTCCACAACAGGAAGGAGCAGAGCAAACACAGCCAACAGCCGCAGCACGGCCCAGCTGCTCGGGAGCACTCACAGGACGCAGGCAGTGGGAGGCAAGGCAAAGGTTTCCACACCGCCCAGGAGCTGCAGGAATCACTACTAGCCACAAAAAACCTAAGAAGAAGGAGGGAGATGCGACTTGCCTGCATCGTGACACATGCACTGCACGCGCTTTATGCAATTTCTTATCCCCAGTCCATCACATCCTTCCCATGGTGCAGCTGTCTGACGCAGCTGATCACACCAGGACATGGGTCTCCACACGGCTTTGCTCAGGAAAAAAGCATTCAGTGCTAAATGGGCCCTCAGACTGAGACGGGGCAACCTTCTCCCAAGTTAGAAATGTGTTACAGCAGCAACCAAAAGTCAACCTTCTCGATCCAGAGCAAAAAAGAGCAAAGCCTCTCTTTGTACACCACACAGGCTTGGAAAACTGGCTAGCATCAGAACAGCAACAGGGCAAGCATTCGCTGCAACGGGGAGCACAAAGCTGCAGGTGCACACCCTCCCCAGCACGTACGCTGCACGCGGGATGACGGCGCGGCGGCAAGCAGGGCGTGGGCGTCTGAAAGGTGAGGCACAGCACTTCAGTACACCCAGCACAACACTCTCGTGCAGGCTGAAGGCTCGTTACCAGTAATTACAACTATAGAGTTAAGTGTAAAAATAATGACATATTCAGCTTTCAACTGAAAGAGCTCTCTGCTGATTTCAGGGGAGTGCTGAGATCAGCAAGTCTGCTTAAATGAGAACAGCACTTTGCCCACACGGAGAAGTAAGACGGTGTTTTTGGAACAAAACCATGCAAGAGATAGCACATTCCTAGGTATCTGCATTTTACACATCCAGGTCAAAAAAAAGTCCCTCTCCAGCACATAGGAGTGGTTGAGGATAGGAGTCCTGGAGGGTGAACGCCACAGAAATATTTGAGGCCAGGTGAGCTTCGGCCAGCAAAACAGCAGCTGGCAGCACGCAGCACACCGCCACAGAGCACACACCCGGCCGGCTGCAGGAGGGGCAGCGCATCTCACTGCTCACACCAGCACAGCACAGCACAGCACAGCACAGCACAGCACAGCACAGCACAGCACAGCACAGCACTCTGCAGCCAGCGATTCCGCTCCTCAGTCGTATTTACACGTGGGGCAAAAGAAAATCCAACCCACAGGGAGAATATCTCCTTTAATAGAAAAGGGTGATTTGATACAAAGTACTGTGGAGAAGTATAAGGCCGCGTGAAGAGCATCATCGAGTTGACAACAGTGGCTGTTTCTGAGGACAGGACTAGTATTTCTCCTGGTGCTTTGACACGGGTCATTGAAAGCCTGGAACAATTCTCTATAAGGTGCATAAGCATCTACAATACGTAAACTTAATTTTATATTTCTCCTGTATTACCAAAAAAAAAAAAAAAAATGCAGAGACCCAGCTAATTATTCACAGGTTATCTTGCCATTTTTGCAATTTTTCAGTAGACTTTAATATGCTGATTTAGTAGGACTGACAGTAAAGCATCGTTTTTAGTGTCAAAGCTTCTAAACAGTGTTTGTGCTTCTACACCCAGCAGAGCGGCCCGGCTCCCCCAGGCTTTGCTCAGGCGGAGCGGGGACTCAGGAACACCCAGTGTGTCAAGCTTTACCAAAAGTCACAACAGCTTCCACTTGCAAAGAGTACGAATTTATGGAGCGCTGAGGATTTCAACACTTCTTTTCTGAAAGTCATTCCGGGATGGTTTTGTTGGGTTGGTTTTTAGCTCGTTTTTGTTTTGTTTATAAACAGTGCCAGGCTTAGATCTCAACATCTCAAACCTCCAGTGTCACCTGCACAAGGAGGGTCCAACAGCACCGGTCCAACGCAGGATCAGAATCCAGAAGTGTGAAAATCCCAAACACCAAGTTCTCATATGTGCTTACAAAATGCTCTGAATGCGTTTGTTTAGGCTTACAGGAAAGTAGTTTCCAAAGCCCTGGGTTTCATCCTGCACACCCCTACTAATGCAGGTCAAGTAAGCCTGCGTATGAAGAACCAAATGAATAAATACAAAATATATTTGGTATAGAAAACGCTAGTATAAAAAATTATAAATCACCCTGTTTCACTGTCCATGAAAACGTTAACAGCAAGCATTACACGTGACTGGCTTAAACCTATTGCCAAAATCATTTCAAAAGAGTTCTGCTTTCCTGAAGTGCTGGTGATTGCATCTGCCCAAATATTGAACAAACAAACGGGGAAGGGATGAGGAAACAGGATAGATTTCTCACCTAGCATTATTAACAGAGGACCTACAATGAAGGGAACCAAAGTATGTACAAGCAAACACGCCGGGGGGTGAAGAGGGGCGCGCTGTCAGTTCTGTTGTAGCCGGCAGAGCTCTCCGCGATCGACGGAAAGTTTCAGAGGAGGTGCTTTCTGCCGCTAGCCCTGACAGACGGACGATGGCACGGGGATGAGCATACTCAGAGCGCTGCTGCTTTTCGGTTTCTCCGCCGTGGCAATCCTGTTCAGTTTGCCCACCTCTGTCTGCCAGCTGGGGATCTTCTTGGTGGCCATGTGGCGGCGGGTGTGCTTCGTCAAGTGATCGCTGCGCATGAAGCGACGCTCACACACGGGGCAGGCAAACTTCTTCTCTCCCGTGTGAGTCCTGCGGTGGCGTGACAGTTCATCTGAGCGGGCAAACTTCTTGTCACAGCCCTCCCAGTTGCAGCTGAAGGGCTTTTCTCCTGCAGAACACAGAAGATAGACAAGTTTCATGAAGCTCTGTTTCATCAAAGAGCTGTGTTATACCCTACTTTGCAAAATCTGACCAGTTTCCCAGAACTGCTCGCGCGTGCAGCTCCTGTTAGCTTGAATACAAGCTGAATTTGACTTGCAGAGAAAAATCATAGGTCTCATTTCTCCTTATTTCCGCACATCTCTTTGAACGTTCTTTAATAGAGTCCATTTTTTGCAAAAACCCAGTTTAAAGAAAAGCAACATTATCTACAGACTTAGCCAAAAGCAAATCCCTGAGCCCGTTCCTCCTATGCGACCACAGCTCTGACCACTGCACATCATTAGCAAATGCTGTGGGCAAAAAGCAAAGCTGGAATTCAGGCCCCCGGCCCCGCTGAAGTGACCCACGCTCTGAGGCAGCACCTCGGGGAGTACTGCGGTCTGACAGCCCACGTGCCCACAGATCCAGACTCCTACAGGAGTTCTGGATGCCAAGGAAGGAAAGCAGCCAGGAAGGTTTTCAACAGCAACTTCTCACACTGGGTGACTGCTTAACATCACACCCGTCCTAAACAACGCGATCTACTGCCCGCAGCCCCCACAGACCTCAAGATAAACATCTACCCTGCGACCCAGGTTTATGGTAACTCTTCGGAGCAGAACAAAAACTCCAGCAGAAAACACACACCACAGCAGCTGTGTTCTTACTGCAGATGGCAAGTGAAGCTCAGGGTGCGTGACGCCCACCTAGCTGCGCAGCGAGTGGGATGAAGCAGGAAAAGCAAGCTGCCGCTGCTCTGCCCACTGGTGCTGCGCAGGACGGCTGCTGATGGGACAGCGAGCTTCCCCAGCCACGGGCACGCATCTTAACGCCCCAGGGGACACGGCTTCCCTCCCGGGTCAGCAGCAGTACGTGCCAAGTGACAGTTTTGCCACCATTGACCGGAAGCAGAACCATCATTCTGCCTCTGAGCTTCGGTTTACAAGGATTAGCAGCTTCATACAGGGCTTAAGCTCTGTTCCCATAGGAATTGTACAGACAAGCTGGCAAACTAGTGCACATCCTGCCACGGAACCACACAGGGTGGCCGAAATAAACAAAGGGAAAAAAATTTAGACAAACATTCAAATGAGCTCTTCTTTATCATTCAGCCTGCTGTACTTGTTCCTCAACATCAGAAATAGTCCCTTCCAAGAACTCAAAATTTAGTTTTGAGTTAACAGGATCTCAGAGTTAGAAGAAGAATAAGTAGAACACATTTACACTGCCTCTACACTAACCAGATGTTACGGACCAAATCATCTTTTATTAACTGTAATTAATTTGCAATTACTTAACGTAAAACCAATTAGATTCCTGCAGCAGCTCTACTTCCTAACACTGTAGCCCAAATTCTTAACGCACACCCGTTTAGCTTAGACAAAACTCTAGGAATCCTGAACAGATAGTACTGGAATTTCTCATTTCTTTCATTCACATCCAAATTAAGAGCAACTAACTGTACTATGGATTGCTTACACCAGACCCCTCCACGCTCAAAATAAAGACTTGCACAATTCACTGCAGTCCAGTCCAGCTGGCAGAATTCCACTCAAATCTAAACACATGCACACAGAGGGCAAAGCTTTGCTCCGACTAAAGCATGTGAAACTCAACCAACGCTACGGGGTCAGCTGAGGTCTCAGAACAAAGTCTGTTTTGTTTTGCTTGCCCATGGAGAATGAGCATTCTTCTCCTCTCTAAGATGAGCACAAGATCCCTGATCACCTGCCCCTTCCCTTTCCCATCTGCTCCCACGCACGCTTCAGCACCCCAAGTGCAGCTCATCCCACGTTACACACCAGTGTGGGTACGGAGGTGGGCTTTGAGGTGGGAACTCTTGAAATAGGTTTTCTTGCACCCAGGGAAGTTGCAAACATAATTCCTCCGTCTTGAAAAGTCCATCTGGGGGGTGCAGCTTTGACCAGAAGCGATGAACACGGGGGCAGGAGCAAGGGGCAGTAGCTTGGTGTTGCCAACAGTCATTACTGTTTGCGGGCACTGAGGCGTCGGTGCGACAGCAGTCTGTGGAAGAACCAACATGACGGCCCCCTGAGGCACAGAAGATCCCACGAGCACGGGCTGAGAAAGCGGAGCTGTCTGCGGTAAAATAGGCTTCATCGGAGCTGAGACCGCTGGAGCTGCAGGCTTGACGTAGGCATTAATCACACCGCTTTGTCCATTGAAAGGGATCATTTGACAGAGAACCTGGGGGCTTGACACAGGGACGGCTGTCACTGGGGTAGCTCTTTTTTGCAAGTCATCCTCGTGACTCTTTGGTAAGCGGGTCTGTGGCGAAACGGGTTGGACTGGAAGCTGTCCCTTGTTGGTCACGACATCGCTGCCGTCAGCCGCGTACGGCCGGTGTACCGGGGAGGTTTTGTTAATCAAACCATCGGCAGCACACGTGTCCTGTGGCAGGCTGGAATGTCTTCGGTCCTCTGCTCCGCACCGGTGTCCAGAAGTGCCGCAGTCCGAAGCTGCCTTGGCTTTCTCTTGCACAGCGGGAACGTGGTGGTAAGCAGGGCTGTCACCTGTGTGCCGTATGACGCTCGTCGCCATGGCCCGGCAAGGCTGAGGGGCAGAGGCTTCCGCGAGGGCCGCCCTCTGGCCACACTGCCTCTCCACGCTCACAACGGATGGCTTGGCTGCGGGAGTCGCGTCGGTGGTGGATGTCACCAAGGCAGCTGTGTTTGCCATGACGGTCCTGGGCTTGGAGTAAGTGACCTGCGAGGGGAGCAACGCGGCGGCCGACATCTCTACAAAGTCGGGGCTGTGCGGAGGGGTCATGCACTGCAGAAAGAAAGCACTGTTATACAACGCTGCAAACGCATAGCGCAATTCTCTCACAGTCTTTCCTGCAAAAATAAAATTACACCTGCTCCTCAGAACCTGCTTCTTGGGGAAAGCAATTAAAGCACGCATTGCCTCATCTGATGGTCATTCAGAACAGGCTCAAAAGTATACTGATAAAAGGAAGGCGATGGGGCAGATTGGAAACCCACAACAAATGCTGCGTATCTACCCAGTGCACTACAGAAAGCCTCTCGTTTCTTCTCCCAGCAATGGGCATAGAGATAAGAGGCTACAAGCACTCTGCTGATCACTCAGACAGACTAGCAATAGGTAGCAGTACTGTACTATTTGAACTTCCATATTCCAGTAAGACTTAAAGTAAAAAATTATGAAATTATCATTTATTAAAGATCTTTAAATGATGATTCCTCCAGCAGCTGGTGGCTATCCCCAAGATAAACACAAGTGGAACTGCTCTTCCCCCTCACCCACCCACCCACTTCTGTGCTCTCCTGCTGCTGCCACCTCTCCTTCCCCCTTAGTACTGAAATCCCAACCCATGCCTGTCTGCTGTGCAGCTCCGGAGAGTTCCCAAACTGAGTGGCAGCAGTATAAGGGAAGAGGCCTGCCAGCCAGTTGCTGTACCACCTCGGCCTTTTTGTCTCTCCTAGTCTCTTTTCGTGATGTAACTGCATACTGAAAGCCAGCTAGCTGAAACAGGTCTTAGCCTTCTAAAACACAAATGGCAGTCTTTTTTTTTTTTTTTTTAAATCTACTTTTATTGCAACATAAATTGAAACAAAAAAAATTGTGATTCAACTGACATTAATCAGCCAGAGTAGGCCAATACTCTGGAAAAATAACAAACTACATGTAGAAACACATAGCATAAAAACTAATTAAATTTGCTGTTTCATAATGGTAACCTGTAGTAGCGATCAGCGTGAAGCCAAACGCTGTCAATAGCCTTCTCCCTAAAGCCCTTCCAGATAAGTCAGCGCTGAATCACCAAGGCTCACTCTGCCTTTTGTACTCCGAATGCTCCAAGAAGCAGGCAGCACTTCTGTGCAGTGCGGGTGGTGGAGCACAGGCTGCCCAGAGCTGTGGGGCCTCCTCCTCCTCCCCGGGGACCCCAAAGCCCCCAGACGCGGTGCTGGGCACCCTGCTCTGGGTGTCCCTGCTGGAGCAGGGCTGGGCCCGATGCACCCAGAGAGCCCTGCCCACCTCAGCCCCTCTGGGGTTCTCTCAGACATCCAACTACTGAAACGGCCTTCCTTCCTCTGTGCTGCTCCTGACAGCAGGAGCTTTTATACTGAGATTTAACAGGAGACCAAACTCCTACATCTGCTTTTTCTGAGATGGCAGAAAACCCCACTTTGCTGATTCACATGTACACGCACAGCACGAGCCATGCTGCCACTACTTTATGCAGGGACACATACGCAAAGTATCTTTCTCAGCTAAGTCCAAACATGGCAGGGATGTAACGTCCAGCTGTCACGCACTCTTATTTTGCAGTCATGCTTTCCTTACCAGCGTAGATAAATAATCCTTCGGTAATTCAGAAGTAGCCTCAGCGTGCATTGTGAAATCGCCAGAATCCGAGAAGGGTGTGAGTGGCCTTATCTTTAATATGTCACCTTTCTGCAATCTTTGCCCCCAGGAGCTCATACAAACAAGGGCCTCAACGGCTTCGATGTCATTCTGCTCCAAGGTGCTGCAGGTAGAGCGCTCGCTGTCGTGGCGCTGCCGCTCCCGGATGGACTCATAGATATCCACAATGTCAACCTGGATGTAATCGGATTACTGGCTATTAGCACAAGTCAGAACACAAAGCTGACACCACCCACATGCTGTCTGCTCACCATGAAGGTCATCTGAAACAGATCCCGTGCCTGCAGCAAGACTTTTACCCATCAGCTCTGCTCTCACCCTCCCCGTGCCAGCTTGTCTCCCCACCCTGTTACTCTTCTAAAAAAAAATAAAATAATAATAATAAAATAAAAAAATAAAAAGAAAATCACTGCAAAAAATAAATCAACCAATGAAAACAAAGCAAAAAAAAAAAACACAAAACAAACAAACAAACAAAAAAATATCCACACTTGTAAAAAGGGAATTGATAGGTGCCATGTGGAGCTCAGGTTTCCAGAGTTCTTCTCCTGGATAGCTCTGCATAAACACATTCCTTGTCTGTATACAAGCAGAAAGGAGAGAACTTCCAACCTCGCTTAGACAAGGCTGTCTCCCGGCCCCAAAAGATGGCTGCTCGTTAGCACTAATCTCATTCCCGGAGCATGTGGAAAACACGCTTCAGGCTGACAGCACGATGCTCTGAGGTCTGACCTCTGACTCAGGGTACCACGCTTTGCAAAAGCATTTCCATTTTATTCTCACTACTGGAAAAGCTAGTGGGGAGAAAGGAAGGCAAAGAGCTTCTGGAGCTCTTGTATTCAGTACTTCAAAAAATCGTGCTTAAAAATTCACGGTACTGCACAGGTGCCGGATATCCCAAAGCGCACCGAGCAGCACGAAGACAATACAGAGGAACGCTATTGGTTCGCTTCCACAGGCAAGCGGCACAGCAGATGGGTGTGCACCCACCCGCGAGGCAACACCCAGCCCTCGTGCACAGGAAGCCCCGCTGTCACCGAGCTCCCGCAGCGCGGGCTGCGCGGCCGCCTCAGCACTCGCGTGCGCCCCGAGCACCGGGAAGGGAAGGGAAGGGAAGGGAAGGGAAGGGAAGGGAAGGGAAGGGAAGGGAAGGGAAGGGAAGGGAAGGGAAGGGCCGCACGGGGCGAGCCCTCAAGCGGTGGTGCGCTGCAGAAAACGGGGAGGGGGAACTCAAAAGAGCGGGCACTCCCACGCTGCTACCGCGGCCTCGAGTCCTAAGGGAACCGCGCTTCCTGGGTGATGTCACCGAGGCTCTCGCGGCCGTGAGTTTTGGTACTGACTCACGTAATGGGGCTCTGCGGTGTCGCGAAGATGCAGATAGTTTGTGCTGGAAATCTGCGCAACGGCTCACGGCCCGGCCGCGTGTCCCCACGTCACCCCGCCCCGGCGCGGCACGGCGGCGGCCGGGGGCAGGGAGCGGCCGCGCGGTCAGGACGGAGCCCCTCAGCCAGCGGCCCCATCCCCTCAGGTAACGGCCCCAACCGCCCCCTACCCCTCAGCCAACGGCCCCGTCCCCTCAGTAACGACCCCGACCGCATCCGTCCCCTCAGCCGGCGGCCCCGATCGCCCCCCACCCCTCAGCCAACGGCCCCGTCCCCCCAGCTAACG
>NC_034411.1:97176940-97217326 GCF_002078875.1 Numida meleagris | reverse complement strand
GGCCGCCCGGCGCGCATCCGCCCGGCCTCGGGCCGGGGCACCCACCGCGGCTCCGGGCAGCCGCGCCGCTGCCTCAGCGCCCTCCGAGTGAAGAATTTCCTCCTCGCGTTTAAGCTAAATCTCCCCCTCTTGTGGATTAAAGCCGCTCCCCCTCGTCCTGCCATTACCTGCTGATGTAACGAGTCGGTTTCCTCATTACATATACGCGCACAGAGGGAGCGGCCCCCGCGCACACCCACGCGCTGCCCCGGAGCCGAGCCCCGCGGCGCGGCCCCCCGTTAGGTACCAGAGATGAACGGATAAAGTACGAGCCGCGCTCCGCGCCCGGCCCTGCCCTGCAGCCGTCCCACCCACGCCGCGTCACACCCGAACGGGGCCCGTCCCTGCACGCCGGGGCCCAAGGAGGCTGCCGACGGGGAGGCAGGGCCGGGAGCAGCGCGCAGCTCCGAGCGCCCCGCACACAGGGGCGGGAAGCTCCCAGCTCCGTGCCGCAGCTCAGCCCCAGGCTGCGAGCGGGGCCCCGCGCTATGCGCTGCTGGCGGTGAGTCATGCCGGCAGTGAGTCGGCGAGGACAGCCCCGGCTCCGCACAGACAGCACCACCCAAAATCCAAACCCTACGTCTGTGAGCGCTGTCCAAATGCCCCTTGTACTGCAGCCGCTCGGGGCCGTGCCCCCCGCCCTCTGGTGCAGAGCCTTTCCCCAGCCCCCACCCGCCCCTCTCCTGACGCAGCTCCGTGCCGTTCCCTCGGGCCCCGTCCCTGTCACAGAGAGGCGAGGAAAGGCAGCCGTGCTCACTGCATACAAGACTCATCGTTAGAAATGAACATATAAAATTTAATAGCTTGGTTTAAAATACGTCTTCCATTAAAAAACAGCAGGCAAAACAAAAAAAAAAAAAAAAAATCAGTTCCATAACACATACATGAGGTTGCTGCTACAGTGAGAAGACCCGTGTCCCAGAGCGCCTCAGAGAGGAAACCAATCGGCAGATTTAGTTCACATACTTCATTACACAGTAAAAAAGAAATATCAACCCTACCCCTACCGAGACCCTAAACTACTTCCCTGACCCCAGATTGAGTTTCTGTAATAGAACTTCCATTTTCAATAAAAATGTGTAAATATATATACGTATTCTATATATCAGGTTTAAAAAATTCCCTTGCCACAGTGACGTTTCTCCCCTAACTCACACACGGAAGCCCAAGCAGAGGGGAGGGCAGGTCAGCTCAGCCCAGGCCCCACGGGGCTGTCTGCAGGTGTGAGCAGGAGGGCACGCGGTGCTGAGAGGAGGAAGGAGGGGGAATGGGATGCTCTGTGAGCCAGCTGGGAGTCGGCCCAAGCGTGAATCCCAAAATACTACAGTTCACCTAAGTCACAAAATAAGAACAAAAATATGGTGGGGAGGGATTTCAGGTAGGAACCTTGTCCCGGCACCAGGGCAGGATTAGGGGTACCCGCAGCCGCCGGGATACGTGACCCAGCCTGGCTCTGGAGAGCTCCGAGGCCACAGACTCTGTGGGCAGCCTTCTCCACGTGCAACCTGAATTTCTGCAACTTAAGCCCACCACAAGGACTGGGAGCACGCTTCCACACGTTTGGAGACAGCTCCTTCAGCCCTGAGCTCCTGGTAGGATAGCGGTGGGAAGGGCCTGCCCAGAGCAGGGCACCGCGCTGCGGCTCCCTGGGAGCCAAGTGGAACACAAGGCGGGGCTCGGGCTTTCTGCAGTCTGTGCTTCTGTCTGTAAAACTCAGCGTGGCATCTATGTCCCTTCTCCAAGCAGCAGCGTAACACAGCTCAACAACACTGCGTTACCACTCGCTGATGGCTCAGTGGACATGCGAACCATTCAGCAGAATCATGTCCTCTTTTGCCAGCCTATTTCTCCACCCTATCCACGTCAAGCCAGGGCAATGCACATGCAGCCCTTCCCAGCTTTGTGCTGCCTCAGAACACTGCAAACTTCCCATTAATGCAGACCACTGACAGCAGCACTGAGTGGCACCAGCCTCAGTGCCTCGTATGTGCTCACGTCCTGCCCTGCAGCTCGGGTGGCTGCAGCCATTACTGTGCACCTCTCCCTTGCTGCTAACCAGAGGGCACCTTTCCTTCCTAAGCACAAAGGCACAATGAGTAAGCACTGTACAGCCTACCATAGTGCCAGTTTTTGGAGGTTTCTGGCAGCTAGGACCAGGCCCAGACCCCTCCTACCAGCTGCCCTCATTGTGTCTCCCACCATCTCGGCACTGTGTGATGCACGCCAGCAGCACTCGGCATGCCCACGGCCCTGGCTCCCTGCTGCACTACCCAACACCATGCTGAGCACTTCCAGCTGCTGGTAACCTAGGGCCTTGCAAACTGGGTCTAACCGCAGACCAAGTTGCTGCCACAGGGCTAAGCAGAGGATGGGGGAGCCCTAAGCATACTGCTGCAGACAGAAATCCACCCTGCAGGAGACTTCCTGACCCCTCAAAGTGAGGTTTCAAGGAACCTGAATGTACTCAGCTTTTCTTGGGGCACAGCCTCTCGGCCTCAGCCCAGACCACTCCGTGGGCAGCAGGACACCGCTGTTCAGAGCCAGGACAGGAGGCAGAGCTGCCAGTGCCTTGCTGTCCAGAGGGGTGGAAGAGAGCCGCTACCTTTCCCTCCACGCAGGAAAATGCATGCTGAACAAGGTCTCTGTGCGTTCTACGAACGTACCAACGTGTGCTCACCTTTGGTGCATGTTAAGGCTTTGTCCTTTCTTAAATAGCTACGTTAAATATCTGTTTTCTCTGTATATGGCATCCTTTTAGATGGGCTTCTTTGCATATATTCATGGTATATACACGAACACCATATTTTATATATATTATATATCACTTGTATGTACACATTTACAAACCTTCAAAAATATATTGCACTTATATACAATATAGCTTCATCTGATGAGAGTTCACACAGTTACTAAGGCGAGTTCTTCATAAGCAAGGCAGTATTACATTCCCCCCCAATGACACAAGTGATTTCAACAACCTGCCCTGATAAAGAGTAAACATCATAATGACTTCTCTCCAACCTGCACGCAATTTCTACTAGTTTCAGTCAGTAGTTTTGCAGCTCTACCTAACAGAAAACAGTCCAGTAAAACGCTATTAGCTGATAACAGGCTCAACCGTGGGTACCAAATAGATAAATAAGACATCACCACTCTAAAAGGCCACCTTCCAAGGGTTTCCCCTCCCTTATCTACTAGTCTTCTATACATGCTCTATTTAATTGCTGTTCTTTGCTCACTGGTTTCAAGTGCAAATAAGGTCATGAGCATTACAACGTTCTCTAGAAAGAACAGAGACACAAAGGTATCAAGCAAAAACACCGCTCTGCTCCCCAGAACAAGTCAACACCTGGCTTGCTCCTGGAGAAGGTGATTAGTGTTTTACCCGACACACTGCATTATGGGAAAATGATCACTTGAGATCTGTGCTTAAAATCCACAGAGGACCCGTGATCTTAGATCTCAGTGAGAGTCAGCTTGTAAGATCCTCCAACTTCTTCAATCTGCAGCTGGAAGGTATCTTCATTAGAATAGTGTTTCACAATGTTATCATCCATGTTGACCAGAATTCTGGAAAAATAAAATAAGTCAGGGAAATATTAGAGTTCTATATGCCAAAGACAGCAAAGGTGCACTCAAATCTCAGAGCACTGAGACTGTCCAGAGGTAACCTAAGATTCCTGCCCGCCTGAACTGCATCTTCACCTGCCATAGCAAATCTAGCTGCTCTCAAACAGACCTGCCACCAAGGGTTGCAGCCACACTTCTCAGCTGAAGGAAAGCATGAAGTCTAGCTCCTGAACCGGGAGGGAGGGAGCTCTCAGAAATGGCACAAATCCCATCTGATGCTGCATATGCTTTAGCAGCCTTGGGGCTCTCAACTGGTCTGTTTGACAGTTGTAAATAATCAGCACAAACCCTTGCTGACCTCACAGTGAAGAAATGGCTGATATGTGGCCGCTTCTTTTATTTGCCAGAAGAACTGTGTATTTGTGTGTAAGTGTGCATACAAAAGTGTGTTCACACACTTGAGCACACAGAACTGTCCTTAGCAGCCGTTTAGCTACCATCAATTCCAAACTCTTGCAGTTATTTTGGCGTGGTAATTCTGCTATGAGAGCACTACTATGACTTGAAGTTACATTCCAAAGGTGATTAAAAGGACTTAATTTTTCTGGCCAGAGGGGCTTTGGGAAAGAGGCTAAGAAACTGGTGACTTTGGAGAAGGACCAAGAAAATTACTAAAAGATTAAAAGGAAAAATAAAGGGACGTTCATGAACTCAACTATGTATGTTGCAACATAAAAGGACCGTGGCCTTTGCAGGGAACAGGTATTTCGCAAGTAGAGGTCTCTCCAATGTAGCACACAAAAACATAACCTGGTTTAGTAACTGTAGCCAAATATAGACCATGAGCACAGTTAACCATTCAAGTAGGTTCTTTGTCACTTGGAGCCTTTAAACAAACTGCACTCTTCTCAGGCATGATCAAGTCTGATTCAAACAGCAGTCAATTCGGAAGTCCAATGACTTGCATTTATAGAGCAAGTCAAACTGTTTAGTTCTACAGGACTCTTATGCTTTACTGCTCTATGAGTTGCACTGGAACAGGATGAGTTCAGGGCCTGAACACACACACAAATGACATCCGCATACGTGCAGCGCATGGAGAAATTTAAAGTAGATTTGCCTACAGGTTTGAAAGAAGGGAGTTCATGTTCTCAGAGTTGCCTCAAGGATACATACTCACCCTTTTTTACATTTTTTGAAGATCTTTCCTATTTTATCAAAAGGAACATCATACTTGTCAGATATCTAGAACAAAAGAAAGAAAACATCTGTAAAGTAAGGAGACTGCTAGGACTGCCTTTCACTTACTTCAGCGCAAAACACTCAGTTATGATCTAAACCTGAGCGCTGATTCTTGATCTAGCAATTCCCTGCTGACTCAACAAAGAGCCTACACAGGGAAAACAACAACACGGCACCCTCCCTGGGCTCTCCAGTCTTTTACCGCATTGAAAACTGTTTTTAAATTCAGTGTCAGAGAGATCAGGTGGAAACTACTCATCACAGTGGCTGATACAGGAAAAAAAAAGAGCAATAAAGCAAAGAACTGTGTTAAAGACAAAATGATCACAAATTTCTGCCTTAGCCATCCAAGTATCCACAGCCTCTAAGCATGGCTCTTCATCATACAAACCACAAAGGCCCCCAAGTCTGATTTACTTTGGCAAATAGCTCCACTGCATCAACAGCGAGCACCAAACCAATGTGCTCTTTCAGGCAACAAAAGCATGTGATGAGTACCCCAAACTGTATTTGTGAGCTTTTGATTCCTTGTTGTGAGAAGTCCCAGTGAAGCAACAGAGGTACAGTTTTACTTCAGGGCCACTGGGTAAGGGAGGACGCCACAGCCTTCACTCCCTCCCTATCAGCCACTCTCCAGCCTGTGTGTGCTGGCAAAGCCTGTGTGCCCCAGCACACAACAGCTCGAGCTGCTCCCCACAATCACCCATCAGTAAAATTCCTCTTCTGCCTCCTATTACTCACCCAGATTTGTAGAGGAGAACAGGCCAAAAAACATCACACTCCAAAGCCCCATTGGCAGGAAAGGGTCTCGTGTTACAGAGCCATCTCTGGTCCCAAAGATAAGGCAATATCTGGCTGTACAGCCCCAAGGCCTCTGTCCTCCAAGCCTCCACGAGGCATTAGTCACAGAATGACAGTCAGAAATGGCAATTCTGAGCTTGTGCCAAGCATTACATCATTCCCCAGAGTTAAGCTCTGTACTTCCCTTGCAGCATTATTGCAGCAGGAGTAGTGGAAGGCTGTTTTGGAAGTCAAGCACCAGAGAATAATTTCACGCTTGTGTGCACAGATTCATAAAACTGTTCAAGCACACTGCCCTGTTCTAAGCTGGGGCTTTGAAAGAGCTCCTCTCTAGAAGGCTGCAGAGAGGAAGGGAGGCCCCCAAACAAGGCTTCCAGACAGAAATAAACCCAAGCCATTGAACATGCTCTGGAAATTGCCCTGCCTCCTAATCGAGCTATCATCTCTGACATGAAGGACACTCCAAGTGGGAGTCCACTGACCATTTTTTTCCTCAAGGAAAAGACCTATAAACTGCTTGCTTCTGCCACGTGCCCAGAACAGAATGTGCATAACAAGAGAGCCCAGGAGCCTCTCTTTCCAGCAGTGCCTTCCAGTTTGTGACTCTTAAGCTCAGATTTTCAGGAAGGTTAAGAAACAGCTTCTTACACCCAGATCTCACCCATGTAAAATGAGACACTTAAATAGGAAGCTTCCAAAAGCCCCTTCAACAATGAACTAAAGCATTATTTACATTAATTTCCCCTTTACTGAAAGGGCATTGGCCTTCTGCTTCTTTCCCAGAAGCAGCAGAAACACACAAACACAAACTGCAATCAGCGCTCTAGCTCCTATGACTGTCCATCACACAGTGACTACACTTGCTTTTTCTCAAGCTGGAGGGAAGGACTACACAACAGCCTTATTACTTACAGCTTCCATTAGGCCTTTCAGAGATGGTGTCTTTAACATAAGTGCATCAAAGACTTCCTCTGACTCTTTTCGGACATAAAGCAACACTGAAAAGCAAATCAGAGAGAGGAATTAACTGCGTAGTTGATCCTCAGCAAAGACCTGTACATAATAGTGGCTAAATATGGAGCAATATAGACTAAGGGTCTTGTGAAGAGAAGAACATACATACATCTACTATTCACTGAAGATGTACAGCTAGGTTAGCTCAGAAGGTGCTCTTTGTGCACAGAAATACTGCATGCTCACATGTCAAACACCTGCATTGTCAAAATACACATTTTTTACTACCTGATATTTTCTCTATTTTTGAAAGAAAAGATTATATTTAAAACACAGGAAGGAGGAATGCAAAACATGGGAGTTCTGAGAATCTAGCATCCCTTCCTAACTCACAAGTTACCTACCACAAGATTTTTCAATTAACCAACTTGACAGATACCATCACAGTAGGTGAAGGCAACCTGGCCACCTCCTTATTTTGTAACTATTTATTTGTACACTTCCCCCTCCTCCTACACCATCTCATCTGCCTTCCTTCTCCACGCCACGTTTGAGGAATACCCATCCCACCTCAGCTGACATACACTGCAGGCTCTGTTTCCTGCTAGGAGGGGAACCCAAGAATAAGAAACCTAATTAGTTAAGTATCTCTAGCGTTCTCAAGCTAGCAGAGTCATTGTATGTAGCATCAGCCTCATTAAAAACTGCATTACGGCTGAGGAATAAGCCATGAGAGCAAAAAAGCTCGGACTTGAACGGCTTTGCTGCCTTTAATCCATCCTCTAATGACTAGGTATTGCAAGCTGGATGGTTTACAAGGGTTCATTAGCTACACGCCTTTGACACGCCTGCAATACAGTGCAATTACTGGTCCAAGTTGGCCAAGGTGAGCTAAGGACAGCACAACACCTTGATTTCCTCTGCTAGAGGGAGATTCAGAACAAGAACAGTAGATTTTAAAAATGAAGAGAGCACAAACACTCTCAGTAACAGCACAGGTAGGGCATTAGAGCAGCCGAAGCACAGATAATCCCATGGGTCTCGTTTCATCGCATATAGCGTCAAGGGAAACCAAGAAGTCATGCTTCCTTTTATAAAATCCACCATTCCATATTAGTTTACATAGACTACCAAAGTGCAGCCCCATTCAGGTCAAACTTGCTAGATTTAACCTTTGCCACCTCACAAGTTTAATCTTCATCTTTTAATCCTTTAAGCTTTGTCGTGGTCTTTCCATACACAGCTGTCATCAGGCAGGCAATCCTCCATGCCCTCTCCAAAAGGGATCTCATTTTCTTCCATGACACCACAGCAATGTTCAATTCCACAAAGTTCAAAGACAGAAAATAAACAAAATATGCTCTCATTTTGGTTTTGGCTCCTAGTGGTGAACAGCCCATCTTCCAGCACCATGGAAGATGCAACAATTTTATATCCAGAACCAACTCTTAGCACTCAAATGTCAAACTCTCACCAAAGGGTTTCCAGTATTTTGTAATTGATTATCTAGTAAACTTTCTCCTCAAGGAACTGGTACATTGCTCAACACCTCTGTACCTTTCCTTACACAAAATTCAAATGCAGGCAGTGTCTGAACTGGCAGAAAAACTCCAAAATTCTCCTACGGCAAAAAGATTTGTGAAACTGAACTACAACATGATATTCGTGTACCTTCCATTACCAGTCAAAACTAGAAGGTCAGGATGAAGTATAGTGCAAAATAAAATAACTCTAATCTCACAGCCATCTCTCTATCCTGATGGACAAGCACTCTGATAATTCAGTCTTTGAAAGGAGAGAGTAATACCTCTTTTTGGTTCTTCTATTCTAGCCATTTTGTTTGGAGTAGCAATGAAGTCCTCTTCGCCAATATAACCTCCTCTCTTCAGGTTGGAGCTGTCATTGATAGAGCAAAATGTTAGCCACAGTACAGTTACAGGGACTAACCTCCTATCCAAGGGCAAAGCTTCAGCAGACTGAAAAAGCACAGCTCTCACCTTTCACCTTCTAGCTCTTCAGAAGCAACAGGAAGGACCTTTTAAAACAAAGAAGAGATTTTCTTGAAATATGCAGAAAAACATACAGTGATTTAACTAGCTAGTGAGAACCTAAAAGGGTATGCAGTCCTCTGAGAAAACTACATAGCGGTCTGCACCCCACGAAAGAAAGTCACGTGAAGACATGGCCCTTGGCTGGCCTAACATGGTCCTGCCAGCAATGTGTTTCCCATAGCTTTAAGTGTTAACTGCTATTTCCTACTTAGCAATAGCTTTGTTTACACAATTGATTGCCATTGAGCAATGATTCTGCTGTATCCCACAGAAGCAAAGGCCCAACAGCGACAAGTTTTTGTTCTAGGAGAGAGAATCCCTAAACCCACAGCAAGAAACGCAGGGGATAGGCAGACGGCTCACTCACTCAACTGACTCATAAGCACAACAGTACAGGCTACAGGGGAAAAAAGAGGCTGTCAAGAAGGGAGCCAGAACTTCTTTACTACCAGAAGTAAGATGCTTCGATCCAAGCAAAGAACATTGCCTTCATTTTAATAAACAGGCAGTACTTTTGCTTAGGGTTGTGCAAGCTTTCCCCAGAACTGGAATTCATTTCCTCTTTATCTTTCAATTCTGTATCAAACAACACTTAGACTCAATCTTCCAAAAGCCAGTAAGTTCCTTCTTTACCTCTTTTCCTACAGACAAATTGAAGGATCTCAAATGCTAAGGATGGGAATGCACAGGAGCTAACTAGTTCTCTGTCTAGACTAATGCAGTCTTCCAACAGTACTTAAAACTACAGCTGTTATAGGATAAGGCACAGAAAAGTTCCTTATGGATACAACTTTATTCTGGTTCTCTGTTAGGAATTGAGGCAACTGTCTTAAAAAAAGTAACACTGATATTCTGTTAGAGCATGCCAGAGCTCTCAACACAGGAAGACCGAAGATTTTGAAGTTTGGTTGCACTCATTTTTTCCCTTCCAGCTTCCTGTCAGCTGGGACTTTCCAGGAATGTTGAAGCAGGGTGCTCTGGCAGCAGATCACAAAGCTGACACGCTTGCCAGCTCCACAAAACGGCTTTTCACTCTGCAGCAGCAGGCTGCAGAAGCCTGAAGTCTCCAGCAGCACAGCAGAAAGCCAGCAGACTTTACAAAAGAAAACCAGCCTGCAGTTCCTTCTGTGAACTCTCAGCTGGAAATGCTTTGGAAAAATCATTTCAAGTTCTTAACAACAGTAGCTCACAGGAAAATAATTTATTCAGAAAACATCCCCAGTTAAGTCCAGCCAACACATGTAGGAGCAATGTCTCTTGCTTATGTAAGACTCAGCCTGTGTTTGTTTACAGCATCAGTGCAGACCGTCTGGTATTTCATATTTTCACATACACACAACATGCTGGACTTCTTGTGAATACACCCCATAGCCCTCCTCACCCCCACACCCACAGGCTTTACTTACATGAGCACCACGCTGCAGATTTGCAAAGTGAACGTCGGGAATGAAGAGGACGGGCTGAGTGTCTAGATCCATGAAGGGCTTGAAGATAGTGATGTCCGTCCGCTTGTGTGAGGGAAGCATTGGCACTTTGACATCAGAAACTGGAGAGAGACCAAAGGTTGGGTCAGCACAGACAATGAGTATGGGGCAGGCAACAATGAGGCTGCAGCTTTCCTACATCATTTAAAAGGCATGCAGGCTGCTGAACAAGAGTACCCTGTAGTCAGGGTCAAAGGGAGAAGCTGCTGTAGTAGAGGACTTTGAACCTGGGCTGTCCTGGGCGAGGGCCTGGACTCCAACAGAACAGCACAGAGCAAATTCTATCTAAGCAAACTATCTGACTCCATTTGAGTATTGAAATGGGCTGGAGGGTGCTCTGACCACTAAACCCAGGAGAAAAACCTAGGTCTTCCATATACCAAGTGGAACAGAGAACAAAAGCTGGTTCAAGCCCCCTCCCCTTCTGCCTAACCAATCCTTCCCAGAGGGCTGCTGAATTTCCCACACCAGAACGGCAGAAAGAGGAGAAAAAAAGGAAACAGGCTGCCACCCACACAGCTGGGAACCTCTCCAAAGGCAGTACTGAAAAGCACGATCACTCTAAAGAGATGTACAAACATGCTCACGAGTTGCATTTCCATTCCACGCTTCTCAATTTATATTTTTCTTCATCTCGTCGTTCACCCTGGTCAGCCCCACACTGCCAGACCCCACGTCATCCCCCATCAGCACCAGCACTGTCTCCCACTGAGAGCCTTGGCTCTCACCATGCACCAGTGAAGTGACACAAGGCATTGAGTGTTCACCCACAAAAGCCCATTTGGGAGAGAGTGAGGCAGGAGGTGCCTCACACTGCTGTTCTGATACAGTAATGTCAGAACCATTGATTTCCACTTATTTACCATGTGGAAACTTTTACACTTTAAGTCACACGAACTGCAAGCAAAGCACTTCACCTCTCACAACTCCGGTCAGAAATAAACTTATTTTTTGCCTTGTAAAACTGATCTTCCCAAGATTGCGTAATCCTTGCAAAAAAATTTTTTTTGGACCAAAAGTCAATTTCTGCTGTTGCTGAGTCCATGTGTATGTGGCATTTGTAGTCCCAGAGACGGATGCAACAGCTTATGTCTTAGAGCAATTAAAAACTCCCCACATAAAAACTAAACAGCAATAGATTGTACTTTCCAGGAAAATAAAGGTCTCTCCAGGCTAAGCCCAAGCTTAGGAAATTCACACTAGAAAGCATGAGATCCTGGAAATCAGTACTGAAACTGACTTTTCACCTTCCAGCAGTGCTGGACACGACAATCTTTTGAGAGCCACTGAGGCAACTACATTTGTGAAATGCTAGCAGTGCGCTAAAGCTGTCTTTCACTTAGGGGAAAAAGAATCAGGACGCATCCCTGCATCCCTTTCCCGTTTGCCCTTGAGCAAAAGGGTTCCCTCAGAGCATTATCTTCTTCTGAAGCTGCTCCAGCAGCCCGTACCTGCTGCGTCAGGAAAATCCTGCCCAACAAGCTGTGAGGTGCATGCTTGTCCAACCAGTTGGACTGTTAATAGCAGGGCTCTGACAAGCAAGAGAGAGAACACGCCTGCCCCATTAAAGGGAGCACAGGGAGATGCATTTTCCTCTAAGCAGCTCTGTTAGCAAATAACAAGTCATCAAAACACAGGATCTGTTGCAGTCAAAATATATAAACCTCACCTGCAGCAGCTAGAAGGAAGATGCTTAGCAGGAGGCAGCTCCACAGCCTTTGTGTACTGAGACCTTCACATCATTCGCGTGTGTGGAAACAATTTCTACTGAAAATACTGAATAAGGATGGCTTTGCTCTGGAAGAGAGCACAGGGCTGGGAGGCACAGTCCCAAGCCCACCACTGTCCTGCTGCACAGCTGTAAGCACCTTCCAACATACGTTAAAGCTTAGGTTTAAGATCAAGTTGGAAACGTTTGGAACGGCTCCAGTCCTTGCAGACACCTGGAGCTGCAGGGGCTGCAGCAAGCATACAAACATCACACACACCCTGTCACTTCAGCTGCTCGTAAATGTGCACCAGGATCCTGTCTTGGACAGGAAAAACTATGCAGAGTAAGGTCCTAAATGACCCAGTAATTTGCTAAATGCAATTAATGATTCCATAAACAACAGCTTAAAACAAAAACAATTCCATAGGGGATAAAAAATTGACTTAGAGTACTACTGCACAAGTTATTTATAACCAAAATGAGATCTAATATTTAAAATACTCATGATATAATTTCTACTTACAGGCATTCAACTGAGAGCTGGGGTCAGTGCACTTGCCTTTTCTTTTGCTTTGCTTTCGCTCTTCATCCCTGATCTTTCTTTCTGCTCCCTGCAAAGAGATTAAGGGAAGGGGAAGCGAGGAGGGTTTTTCAGTTCATTGTTTTTCAGCTGCAGAGGGAGGAACAGATTCTTCCAGAGTTGTGTTTGCAGAGTTCAGCTCCAGGGTACCGGAGCTGCAGTTCCACCTGTGTGCCAACACTGAGATCTCCCAGCATTTACTTTCAAGTCCTATCATCTAATGAACTCCAGCAACCACATGCAAGGTGCCATTACTTCCTTTTCTTTCAAGTCAGATAGCAAGAACAACTGTATGAAGCATAACACAGAATATATTTGAAGTGTTTAAAACACTAGAAACTTTCAAGTCCTCCCAGCTGAAGAGTTCACTAGGTAATCTATAAAATCAAGCCACACTTGGATCACCAAGTACAAGATACCTTCCTGCATGCTGCATGTGGAGTCAGCAGCAGCTACGCAAGCCTCTACAGTCTAAAGCTATAGACATTTATAGACATTTAAAGTAGGCATTATTTATTTCTTCCCTTTGCATCAGCACTGGGCTGTGGTGGAAGCCACAGAGACCAAGCTGGGTTGCTGCCCACACAGCTCCTGGCACTTCACCCCAAGCAGCAGTGGGGGCACACAGTCAAGGTAGATGCAGACAGCTACGACAGAGAATCGTGCTCCTTCGTCCAGCACTGCACAGAATCCCACGTGACTGTGTGTTAGGGCAGAGATGTCACACAGCCAGCTGCAGGAGGCGATCAGCCCAAAGAAGCTACCCAATATTCACTTGGGGTACTGCCATCAGATCACTGCCCCAGCTGGAATGCACAAGCCCTGCCATCCTATAAAGCAGGGTAACAGTTATCTGACCACAGGGGAATTACAGGAAGCCATCACTTCTCCCCAGCCTGGCAGAGCTGCCAGTAACACACACGTCCTTGGGCAGAGCAGGAGGAAGAAGAGATCAGCTACAGCAGACACGATATCAAAAAAACATGCAGCAATGAGGTGGGAAATGGTACCTAATACATAGCACGTAAGAAAGGCGACAGCCCTCCTAACCTCACAGTAAATCCATGCTCTATGGGCAATACCATGCTAACGCCTGCGAGGCTGCAGCAGGCATGGCTGCACTACCAATTAAAAGGAAGACTGGCCTACATATTCAATGTGCACCAATACATATCACCCCTTTGCCCCACTAGCAGCAGGGACAAAAGCAGTTTCAGACAGATGTTGTGGAAAATAAAGAAGAAAGTTGCTAATAAAGACAAGCCCACTGCTGGTTGCAGCTGGCCCCATAACACCAACAAGGTTCCACCAGGACAGTGAGGACATCCACCCGAACTCCAGCTGGACCCACGTCCCTCTGCGGCTTCCATCACCAGAGGGGTTGCAGCATCTCAGCTCGGCAGCAGAAGGTGGTGGCAGAAAGATTTGGCTCCAGCCCTGTGTCTTCTAACTTTCATATGCAATTACTGAAGTTCTGCTCCTCAAACTTCACGCTCTGGAACAGCACTATCTTTAGTGTGAAGAATGTACAGATCCACCAACGGGATTTACATGCATTTTGAGGAAACCTCCTTCAACCTCTCCCTTACTTCACAGTCATAGAGCTCTGATATACAGTCAGCTGGGTTTTCTCTGGGTCCCTGCAACACCTCAGCTGCTTCAATGACAGTCTCTTCTGGTTTGTCAGCTTGTTACCAACATAGCCAAGGGGAAGGGGGAAAAAAAAAAAAACAAGGATATAGGAATCCCATATTCTGCAGCTACAGAGTAAGTATGCTCAAAAAAAAAAAAACAAAAAAACACATTTTCCCAGCTTCCTCACCAGCCTGAAATGCAAGATTTCATACTCTTGCCAATGTGTTAAAGGCTGGAGGATTTTTCTTTGTTGTTTCTCCTCCCTTCTGCAACAGGCTCTTGGGCTGTCAAAGGGAAGCTGTGCTCTGGAGAGCTGTCATTCCTCCCTCCTGCAGCAAAACACAACTTACATGATAAGCAACAGCTGCACAGGGAGAGGGTGCAAAGCTGTAACACAGTCAAAACGCACAGTCTTCAGGACACTGCTGGGCTGTCTGCTCGTGCCCACGTGCTGGGTACAACAGACGTGCTCTGAGGTGTCCCCAGCCCCTCCTGTTTAGGTAGGGCTCTGGCAGCCTGCCTGCAACGTGGAGGAGCTGTCCTGTGGGACAGGCTCTCCCCAGCAAGGAGCTGGGCTCTCTGTCTACGTGCCTGGCATGCCCCTACATCCGACAGTGTGGCGAGGATGCTTGGCTGGTGGAGAAATGTCACTACAGGAGACTTCTGCTACTCTCCTGTTCATGGTAACTAGGGCAAAGGGATGTGGAGATGTGAGAGCACAAAGGACACTGAGCCAAAGGGGTCTAATAACAGCACAACACTTGAGAGCCAGCTGGAGGCTTGAGCTGGGACCCAAGGCATGCGGGGGGGCTGCAGAAATGACACTTCTCACAGGTCCTTGGGGCTGTCCCTTGGTGTCTCATCTCCTCGCTGCTGGGATCAGGACATTGGTCAGAGGAGACGAGGTCTAATAGGAGGAGAAGCCGCTCACTGCAGAAGCATTAGCAACTCTAGGAGGGATTTACTGGGCTGGGACAGAGTCAGAAAGTGCTCTCAAGCACTCTGCACCAGCACAGCCTGCTCCCACCCAACTGCATCACCTCCATGACCTCTCCTTTCAGCAACACCTCACCTGTTTCAGTACCCCACTAAAAACCCTCTCAGTGCACAGCAACAGCAGCTCCCAAAGGACACTACCAGTGACAGTTTGTGAGAGCATGTATTTAATTGTCCCTTGCCCATGTGGCACTTAGCTGTGCCCCAGAGGTCTCCCTGTGATAGACCACCCCTATCCCTAGTAGCCTAAGCACTTCTGTGGCAAGCTTGAACGAAGCCTGCACTGTGATGCGCTACAGAACGGCACCGTTCTGTTCATATCGCTTCACTCAGCTCCTGAAGCCACACAGGATAAGATGCAGTCCAAACATGGTGGGCACCTTTAGGCTCCTTCCACACAGAACACTAAGGGCAGAAACACCAGAAGAAATTTCATCTCACAGGCAGCAACCAAAAACTAGAACCAAGTAGCAGCAGCTTCCCCTGTCCCACAGGTTCCTCCTTTCCCGTGCAAAGGCCATCAATCACACGGCATTAACCCAACTGCTTGGCCTTCCATAGGAAATCTATGAATTTGTAGACATAAAAAGACAGCAAAGCACTGCCACGCCAGCGCCTAGGTTTGATGTCAGGTCAGGCATGCCTTAGGTGGAATAGATTTGGGTCTACAGAGCTGTCCCAGTTGGGAGGACACAGCAAGGCTATTTTGTGCTGGTTTTTTTCTTCCAACAGATCTTCACAGTACAGAATTGGCTCTCCAGGGAGAAAATGGGTAACAGCACTTATGCAGGTAAGAGTGGCAACACACAGAGACACATTAAGGACAGTGATACATGTGGATGATACAGTAATCTGCAGAGGAAGTAGCTCTGAGAGCATTCATTAATTCCCCAGTAAGTTCATCATCACAAGAGTCTTCCCAGGAGGCACATGAAGGAAGACAACTAAGCAGCTTTATACGATAACTGCAAGCAGCTTCTCCCAGTCATGCAAGAAAGCAAAGAGGCCTTTGTTGCTGGTTACTTCATCAAGTTGAATATTAGGAAAAAAATTCTTCTCAGAAAGAGTGGTGAGGCAGTGGCACAGGCTGCCTAGGGAGGTGGCACTGGGGGATGTAGCTAGGGGGCACGGTGGGGGACAGATCAGTGGGTGGATGAGATGATCTTAGCGGTCTTTTCCAACCTTAATGATTCTATGATTCTGTTTAAAAACAAAAGTGAACAATAAAACACGGCAGGGTTATTACTGGGGTGCTATTAGCAGAAGCAGTCTGGAGGCTCCATAGATCTGAGGAGATGGCAGGGCAGAGAAATGACATGGGACACTAATTTTCCAGCAGCATGCTAAGGAAAGACTGCACACAATGTGACCAATGCAAAGCTAGCTCAGGCCTCCAGAGTGAGGGTGTGAGCCTTTCTCAGACCTGGGGCTGCAGAGAGGTGTGCGAGATCTCGCTCACAAATAGTCTGACGAAGACAGGCTGGATGCAAAGAAAAGCCCGGTGCCAGCAAGACAAAGTCAGCACAGCTCTCAGTGATTGAGAGAAGGACTGGGGAAGTCATGCAGTGCTCATGCCAGCCAGGAGAGCTCTTGGTCGCTCTGGAAGCAGTAACACTGCACATGACTTGCTCTCGTCCCTTGAAAGATTGTTCAGATGGGAGAGCGCTACAAAAACCGAGAAATCTCCTTTCTTCGCAAACCCAGAGGAGCTCTTAACAACTGCTTTCAGCTCAGCTCCTGCAGCTTCCTTCACTGTTTCAGGTGATCCATAATTGGGAAAGGTTAATTCTCGAGGTGCTAAACGCATGAGGCAGAACAGTCAAATTACAGCACCTATCCAGCCTGTGAACAGAATTCATCACACTGCTGTATCCCACAGGGGCACAACGAGAACAGCTACATTTTCTGTTCACGGAAGGGTCAACTCGACAAAAGAAAAAGTATAATAAGAACACACAAAGACACTTAGAAAGGCTGACATGGTACAACTTGGGCAAAAATAAAAGCCTTCACTTACTCAAATCAACTGCACTGTTCTAAAGCCCCCTAAGCTGAGGAGCAGCCTTTCCCCAAGTGTCGTTTGCACACTGACCCAACCTTACCTTGTCACAGAAGACTTTAATCTGGCAGTAGGCGCGGTGCACAGGTTTGTTACTCCTGTTGTTGTAGCTGTAGGTGTCAATCTGAAGGTTCAGAGGCAGGCCTTTAACTCCTTTCTGAGAGGAGAAGTCTGTGCTGAGGCAGTTCACAGAGATGAAAACCTGCAGGAGAGGAAACCAGTACTCATCAGCAGTGACACACAGATTGCTCGCTGACCATCGAGCAACGGACTACACAGCAAGTGGAGATTTAGGAGCTTGTCTCCACCCCTACACACAGAGCGCTCTGAGATTTCAGGTAAAAATCCACGAGACAGCACTGCATTCCTGATTCTTTATCCAAGTCATGACAAGGGGCAAAGTCACTTCAACAAGAGTGAATTTCAGTAAATTCTCAAGCTTTATAAGAGCTCCATCCACCTTCCCTAGACATTTATGCTTAAGGGACCCTGTTTGCCATCATCATGCTTTGTGTAACAGGAATCCTCCCACACCCAACCTTCACTGGCCACTGTTTCTCCACCCTGGTAAAAACACAACCATGCCTTGAAAAACTTACATTAATTTCGACAGGATAAAAGAAAGTTTCCTGAGTTTTGCATAAGCTGATTCGAGTGCAGCCTACTGAAATCTTCTGTTGCTACTAAAGTAAAGCACCAGTCTGAAACTGTACAGAGAATTAGTGCCACCTTCTGGAGCCATCTCAGCACTGCAAAATCTCATGTTCATTTGCAAGAAGCGTATGGGTTTGATCAGGATCTGCGATTTTGCAAAGTGCTTATCAAAGGCTTCTTTGCACAAGTTCTGCAACATCCTTCTCAAGTTCTGACACAATGGGGGAAATGGAAATGCAGTAACTATCAACAGATTAGGGATAGATAGGAGCTCTTATTTTCATATAAAACACAGTACTATAAAAAGCCAAAAAAAAAAACCAACAAAGAATAGTAAGGCTGGCTGCCCAGACTAGCACTGCAGAGCACAACCCCTGGCACAACAGCCCAGCAAACAGCTGCTGCCCCTTCGCCAGACCTTGCCAACACCGTGCCGGGTCTGCTTGGGCAGAGAAATTGAAACGTGTGAAACTACTTCCAGTAAATGTCAGTGATCCACAACCACCTGCATGCCGAGCTCCAGGGCCTGGAACGGGCAGAGGGAGGGTGCTGGCAGCACTGCCAGAGTGAGCAATTGCTCACCCCAGGGGAGAGCTCCAAGGAGCCCAAAGAGATGCTCTCACTTGCTCTGGGGCTGTGTAATCAACTGCACGCACAGCCTGGGTAATTGCGCTCCCTGAGCACTGGTTTTGTTTGTAAGAGAGCCTTCACTCTGCTGTCTGCATATTTTTGACATCTTCTTAGTTTTAGATGCATGTACCCATGATGAATATTCGCATGCAGCTCTCATGTCTGCATGAGAAAGATGACTGCGTGCTGCAAGGAAACGCACACCAGCAGCCGTTCCATGTCTCCCACAGCCCCAACATTCCTGCAAAACCCCTCCCTAGAGTCCCACACCACTACACCCCAAGAGACTGTGCACCCACAGAGCGCTGCCACGTCCCCTCTGGTGAATTCAGGTGTGAGTGTGGGGCGCTCCACTGGAAGAGGCCCTCGGGCCCAGCCTTACCAGCTATGCAAAGCACGCACAGCACTCCGGGCAAGAAGTGGCAGCCCTGGCACAACAGCTACGTGCTGCTGCGGCACAACCGCGTGGGGATCTCACGGGAACTTGGGATGGGCTGTCAGATGACAAAGATTATCCTCCTACTTGAAATTCTCCTCATTTGATTAGTTCTAGCTTTGAAGAGTTGACTTCACTTCGATGCCATTTAAGTCTTCAGGACTCTGGGCAGGAGGTAACAGCCCAAGCTTTCTTGTGCCTCTCTCAGAGCCTGACTTTACTCATTTGTACCAAACCAGCTCAGCTAAAAGGGATCGTCTGCTTCTCCCTACCCATCCTGCATCTCTGAGTCCCGTTGTGAGCTTGAAGTTGCTTCAATTCCACAAAAGGGGCATTTCAGAGAACTGCTTTTCCAGGTTGGGCTAACACAGTCTCAGACAGGTGCCTCGCTCAGGGAGATCTGATTGTGCTCAGAGAGAAACGCGGGGCCGAGTGAGTGTGCCAGTCCCATCCCCACCCCAGAACTGCCAGAAAAAAGAAAAACGTAACCGCAGAAGTTGCTCCACATCTTCAGCCTGCTGAGCAAGATTCCTTTTCATGTGTCCAACCTATTTTTCTAAGGGCAGTTCCGCATTCTCAGCTATATTAAGATTTGCTGTTACTTTAAAAAAAAAATAAAACAACAAAAAAATATTTTCATCTCACCTCCCAAGATTCAACATAAAGACGGCACTTAAAAATAGAGCACTGTCAAGCCCAAGCACTTACAAACGTGAGTCAAACCCTCAAAAGTTACGCAGATTTTCTTTAAAGATTTGGAGAAGGATTAGAAACCTGTTACCGAGTTATATTTTGCTTGCTTGGCAGTTAAGCCCTTAGTGTATACTGAATCATACTTCTAGGCTTTGGCAGACTTTATTTTTTGTTGTTGTTATTACTGAAAGCTGACAAATGGCTTCTGCAACAGCGGTGTTTGAGATAAAACACCAAACAACAAAGCCTGCCAGCTGAGACATGATGCTAAAGCTCCACACTCGGCAACATTCACCCCGACACACCCCAGATCTCCCAAGGCCACGGTCAGCCCCGTGCAGCCATGGGGCAGGCGAGCAGCAGCCCAGCCCAACAGAAGGAACAAACTGAGGCACGGGGTTGAAAGCAGCTCCTTCGAGATCACGCTGGAAGGCAGCGTGGGAAGAGCACAGACCTCTGGACTTCCTGGGCTGTTCTAACCACCCGACAGCTCACGGCTCCGAAGGAATGCACTGTGCTTATGGTCAGATCTGCAAGAAACGATCTTCAATTTTAACACTGCAGAAAAAAAATTAATCTGGCTGCTCTGCTGCATGCCCTCAAGGAAGGGCAGCAGAGACAGCCAAGTTCTTTCCACACAGCACCTTTTTCCTAACAAGATCTGCCTTTCAAACAAACCAGGAAAAACAGGCGTAATTAAAGGGCAATCAAAGCGCTGCAGGAACCTCGCTGTCAGCGAGATGAAAGATGTCTTTTTAAAATGAAGGCTTGCGTACCTAGATCTCCTCTCCTTGGTTTATCTTGGACGCAGCGCTCTTTAGTCACACAAGAAGCACCAGCAATTTTGCTTAGTCCAAAGGCTACACATGCAGGAACTTTAGATGAGATGTCACTTTGTACAGCCCACCTCTTATTCACTGCAGAGCAGAGCTGAAAGGGATCCTGGGGCTGGCATAGGTAAAAGCAGGCTGCGTGGACAGGAATCAGCTCTGCCCAGTTCCCAGCACCACATGTGGAAGAACCTGCATTAAGGTCCCATAACAGATCTCCACTCATGCCATGGATTCCCTTCTGAATATGGCCCAAAACATATATGGGCTTGGGACCACCCTTGTCCAATCACCTTGCTCCATGTGACTTTGTTTTTTTAAACAGAACATAGCTAAATTGCATTCAGCTCTTCCTATTTATGCTCCATTATGTTTTTGTAATCAGAACGCAGACACGTCTCAGTAATCCAAGTCCACTGGCTATTTCTTTCCTCAATTCAGAAAAAAGTCATTTTTTTTTTCTAGCACTCTTAGGTAGGCAAAAGCCTCCTATTTTAATGTTATACTCCACTTGAATCTATCAGGATGCTTGAGACTTTGGTTCGCTGTATTTGGAGAGAATACAAAGCCTGGAGTCTACAACATACCCACCGGGGACAGACTAAACTGCAAGAAGTTGCTTCCTTGGGAATGCAGAACAAACCATTTTTCTTGACCGTGCCTCACTAATTCCAGCATTCTGCCTGAGACACTTCTGTCCAAGATGCAGCAGGCAAAGGGATTCCAGTGCGTCCCATTTCCGTAACACCAAGGCACGGCCTCGCTGCAGATGGCTCACCAGACTCCCTGCTCCCAGAGCCAGCCTGGGGCCTCACAGACCTCACCCAACAGGACCCACTGGGTCCGTGCTGCATTGCACTTCGCTTTCCCCCAGAGCGGCGAGCTCATTCCTGTGGTCTCTGGCTGGGGAAGGCAGCAGTTGCTGTACAGCTGACTTTATCTCCAAGTTAATTTCACTTTTTGTGAGAGCGCCATGGAACCCCTCAACCGAACTAACCAAAGAGGAACCTTTGAGGCTTCCACTCAAGATTAAAAACCCAGGGAACAAATAAGGCAAAGGATCCATCTAACCTAAATAAGAGTGTGGTTTGGATCAGTGGACTCGAACCTACCTGCCAGCAGGAGCTCTGGGAATGTCAGTTCCAGGCCCGAATGCTGCCTGGTTGTGTGGTGACCCACAGATGTATGCAGCCACATGGTCACTTCACTCCTTGCTGGATAGCTGGAGGAACAGCCTGAGGCCCAAATTCCAGAGACAGCTCATTTATCAGCCATCCACCAAAGAAAAATTACCCAGAAGCTCAAAGGTTGGTATTTAAGTGCTGATGGCTGAAAGCACGTGGGTTCTCTGAAGGCTCTGATAAATACAAATGCGAAAGGGAAAAATAAAGGGGTCTTTCCTAAAGATAGAAGCACATGGATGTGTGCAGGATAGACCTTAACGTGCTCAACCCGTGCTGAGCTGGATGCAAACCTTCTCTAGCCCCCACAGCCTTATAAAGGACACCAGTGCAGCCCCAGGAGGCAGAGTGCTGTGCTCACGCAGCCATGTGGCTTCCAGGAGTGGAGCTGGGCCGCGGCCAGGCAGCCGGCAGCACAGGCAGGACAAGCACGGGTCTGCCTGCACACATCCATGAAGGTATGGCCCAGGAAAGCAATGCTGGGAAGGCTGCTCTGCCTTTCAAAGAAGGAGGAAGAAAAAAAAAAAAGCTTGGTACCGATCACCTGAGAGGTCGCTAATCTTACTGCTCTCACATTCATTTCTTCACCTCCCACATGCACCACAGGTTTTGCATCAGCAGGATGAGAGCCAAGACAGAGATAAAAATTAGGCAACTCATGCACCTGTGGGCTCCCCAGCCACCTCCTGCCTTCAGGATCGGACGCTCCAAATAAGGGTTGTCTGGCAGATCCATGATAGGGCCGCATCCGCTTCGGCTCCGTGAGACCGAGCGCCATCCTGCTGGGAGCCCAAGGAATTTGTTTGCATTCAAAACCTCCGAAGCCCAATCTGGGCGACTGGCACGAAACACAGTGTGGGTCCCACACCCCGCCAAGCAAGGCGGAGTGGGAAACATTACCCCGTCCCAGATAAAAGAACATCTTCCTTGCAAGCTTGTTCCATCAACAGAATGAAAATGCATAGTAATGAAAGGAAAATACATATTCCTGCTCACAAAGAGTAACGCTGATTGCTATTCCAACATGTTCTGAGGCAAGGAAATGCTCACAACACATGGGAAAACCGGGAACAGAGGTTCCCATTCCTACAGCGCTCCCCCCGGCCCATGCTCTGATAAGATAAAGATGCAGCCCAGGTGTCAGCTCTCATTGGAGTGGGTGGAAAGAAAATAAAAGCAGTTTGGCAAAGGAAAAAAAACAAAATAACAAAGCACTATGTTTAAGAAAAAAGTCTGGAAGAATGAAGTCTACTAAGGCACAAAAATGGCTGAAGAGGAAGTTTTGCAATCAGGTATGAAAGGAATGGAGTTTAAATCATCACCGCCCAGTTCTGTCCACAGAAAAGCTACTGCAGAAAGATTTTCACGGTGGCTTTAAGAAACGTGCAGTGAGCTCCATGCTGGAAGCCCAGAAAGATGGTGGAGTTCAAGACGCCAAGTTCTGAGGAATGACTCTCAGCTGAAGAACTGCTTCTGATTTGCAGTGTTTAAAATAAAAGGCAACAGACACTTGGTTTCAGATCACCCAGGTCACAGAACGGAGAGGTCTGTGTTAGCAGCAATGTATGCAAGGCTTGCTGCGACTTTCCCATGTCCCTGCTCCTAATGCTGTATGTACTTGTACACCAAAGTACTTGTGGTCTGTAGCCTTGGCTTCAAACCAATATCTTTCCTTAAGTATGTTTGACTCATCACATTTCATAGTTTCATTTCCAACTAACCAAACCTGTACCTCCTCTTGCTGCTGAAGGTGGCAACACCTTCTTTAATGAGGCATATGACTGCTGTTTCATTACAATGGCATCCATATAAATACATGCAATATTCATCAATCAAAAAAGTTGAAATTCTTCCTACAGCAAACGCTGAGTGGAAATCGTGCTAGAATAAACTCTTAAAATAAACCAGCAGCGTACACCCCAGCATTACTTCAAGTTACAGCAAAAGATCCACCCTCTCCAGAAAGTGGGCTCACCTAACAAAAACCTGCCCGAGAGCTGCAGTTGATAGGCACAAGGACCTGTCAGAAGAACACCCTCACTGGACAAATTACTATTTTTAAAGGCTGACTCCAATTAGCTTCCAGTTACCCTAATATAGGATTGTTCCACTCTTCTTGGGCAAAAAAAGAAAAAAAAAAAGCACTGTTTAATAACTCTGTAATTCAGAGCGTCACTTCAGAGAAAGCACAGCATCCTCCCTTCAGTGGAAAGAGCTAAAAGCTCTACCACAGTGTTCTCCAGCCCTAAAGCCACTGTTACACCCTCACTATGTACCTCGTTTTAGTAGAAAGGGTCTTTCACACACAGAGCCTGGCTTACAATGCCTTTTTTTGTTTTTGGAGGGAAGGAGTGGGAGGACAATAGGGCCCTTAATGTGCAGTGACATCACTTTTGGCTGCAGTCCTACCATCCAGCCTAAAGCAAGCAGACAGAAGCCCTCCACAGGGCCCTGCTCGGGAGCCACAGTTTCAGAACAACCCACTGGCAAGCACGGAAGGCTGCGTCCAACACTAGCAGGGACCTGTGGTTCATATAACCACAAAATCCAGCAAAGACAACTGCCACGAAGACACCAGCTTGCTATACTGTGTTCTGCCCAGTACTCTTCTGCCGAGTTGCACCTCTCGGGCTTTCAGCCAAACAGGCTGTGAGCAGAGCTGCTGCTGAGCGTGCAAAATACAGGTGCCAGCAGCAGGGCAACAAGCCTGGAGCGAGCCAGCTCAGCGCTGAACCGTGCGGCTGAGCGAGAGCCCCTCTGCAGAGCCCCCAGCCCAGAGCAAAGCACACTGGCTTGCCTGGGGCAGACACAGGGCAGGAGCTCAGACAACTCCCGAGCAAAGCTGGATCCAGCAAAGCCAGTTAACCCTGGGGAAACCGATCTGTCCAGATTGTTCAACTGTCACTGACTTGAGCAGGCCATGTCTCCAGGCCAAGGTTAAGGGATAGAGAATTTGTTTCACAGCCTAACGGGTAACAGCTAACAGAACAACAGCCAACGTTAAGGATAGACTAGCAGGGAAGACTTGTAAGAAACGTTCATTTAACCACGCACACATTAACAATTCTCATAGAATCATTCAGATTGGAAAAGACCACTTAGATCATCTAGCCCAACCATCAACCCACAACCATCATGCCCACTAACAACATTCTTAAGTGCCACATACACCTTGTTCATGAAAATCTCCAGGGACAGTGACTCCACCACTTCCCTGAGCGAGACCTCTACTGGCTACCAACCACGAGAAGAAGAATCAGGCATGCTGCGTAGCCCCGAGAAGAGATAGTTCTCAGTTTCAAAAACTCATAACCTGGATCTACAAATGCTTTTCCTGGTTGCCAGATGGAGTCAAAGACACAAAAAGAACAAAAGAGCAGCAAGGACAGGATTCCTCTTCCCTAACTTAAGAAGCTGACTTCAAAGACTGTCAAATCAATGGGGAATGGCAGCACCTCCACAGAAAGCTCCATCCCAGCTCTAGACACCCCATCCCTAATAAAGGGACAGAAGCAAGAGGCAACAGGCTCATGTTCAGACACCTAAAAGCTGTTAGCAGAAAAATAATTCTGCCCTGACTGTCTGGCCAGAGCTGCAGAGGCCCAGGACAGGGTGGGAAGCCGTTTGAAGCCTCCAAACGCCTCAGGGTAACTCCAGCATTACCTGTTGCGTGCAAGCGTGTGTATCAGCAACACATCTTTGTCAGACTCATCAGACAACGCTTCCACCCAACTGGGACTGCTCCTGAGAAGCTGTGCTGACTTTCCTAAATACTCAATTCAACAGTTCGCCACTTTGTCAGCTATACTCCCAGCTCCCTCTCGAAACCTGGTCTTCTTCTCCCCACCCTCAGCTCCCTTCACTGCCTCATAGCAGGGAAACTTCAGATCCTGGGCCCTTTTCCAGTTCAAACACATATGCAAAAGCCACAAAGCACTCACTATGCTGCTCTTCCCCAGGCTGGCCATTTCCAGCGACTTCTGTGCTGTCCCAAAGGAACAGAAGAGGGCGGAGAGGAGCCACTAGAAAGAAGTACAGAACATCTCTGAAATCCACAGATGCTGATCCTAGAGTGGGAAAAGCCTGTTGTACATGAAATACTCCTGTCCCCCCACACATGGGATGACCTAACAGCACACAAATGCAGCCAGCTGCACGATAACTCCTATTGCTTCTAGCAGGACCTGTAAGAGCTCATGTCCAGTGCCCTGGAATCGCACTTAGCTCTCCTAGCTGGGAAAAGCTCCAGGTGAGAAACGCTCGCTGATGGGGGAGGGGGGGGGGAGGGATTATCAATACCTTCCCTTTCCATCCTCCAGCTATGCAGATACAACATCTTCCCTAATACAGAGTAAACATAGTTGTTATTACCTGAAAACAGTGTTTCTTCACCAGGAAGCCGTGCACTACCAACTCCTCAGCGTCTTCAGGGGACCAGCAAAGCAATCTCTCAGGGAGCAAGGTGACAGAGAGCAGGAGTAAAGTGGTGCTAGAGTTCTGATGTTCCTGTACAACCCCACACAGCAAGGGCTAGCACAAGAAGGGAAGGCAAATTCTTACAAGACTCTGGTCCCAGAGCTGCTACAGGCAATTTCTTGTGAAGATATGCTATTTCTGCCTTAGGACTTTTGACATGCACTCAGAGTCCTGAGTATCTACACAAGTAATTGCACCAGAAACCTCAGTCGCAGAGCCCCACACCACTGTAATACGCTGTACAGGACCAGAGCCTTCCCACAGCAAACTGGAATCAAAAGCAAGAGGGAAAGGAGAGAAGCAGCAGCTCCATAAGAATTCTCTGGCTCTAGTCCAGGTAACTCCAGGGCTCGGGAAGCAAGTTTCTAATAATCAAGGCTTGCTGGCTGATTAAACATACCATCTACACAACACTGCTGTTATTAATCGTAAGACACTGTTTATTACTGTGAAGAACCTTCTGCAACATCAGAAATTCAGCTCTCTTTATTCTCTGTTCCTTGTATACTTGAAGACTATTGTTTGAGGAAGGAAAAAAAAGAAAGGAGATTGAGAGAGTGCGAGAGAGAGCGCGCGTGTACGCAAGGTAAATGAACCATGCAATAAGAATTGTTGAAATTGGCTCAGGCATCTCCTGATAAGATCACAGGAGTTGAGCAAGAGCTGCAGCTCACTGATGAGAAATCCAACCACTGACAAAACGCATCCACTAAGGAAAAAAAGATAATAAAGCTAAATAGACATTTAAACACACAGAGCACTTGTTAAAAAATAAGACAAAAATACTCTGGACCCACGTCTCAAGATTCAGATGCCAGTGCTTTATCCATATTCATACAAAACTGGCACTCAGAGCGCATGGGTATTGTGCTGAAAGGAAGGAGATTCATCCTACATAGCTATAAAACCAGTCTTGGTCACAACTCCCCACACCAACTCCTCCCATAAATATCAGCCATGAGATGAAATACAACTTTGAGGGTCCCTAGACATTTTCAAGCTGCTATTGGTAATTTCACTATGAACCTGCAAAAACTGAACTACTCATTCAGGTGTCTCTAGAGCACCTGAGCAATAAACACCTGCACCAGCTTCAAACAGATACACTCAAATTCATCAGTTAGGTGCTGACAAACCTGTTTAAAAGGTTTGGTTCATCTTTTGGTTCACCTAGATGAATGCTGCTGTACCCACTAAAACCAGAGTCTCTGCCTGGACATGCCAAGGATGACACGGTGGAGCTGTTGAACAGTTTGCTCCTCCGTCGACAAAGGACATACTGAATCCTGAACATCTATGCTGAGCTGCTCATTGCTTATTTACTAGGACTGACCCGAGGGGTAAAATAAGAAGAAAATTACTGGGTTCTGTCAGCTGGTGGGACAGGATAGCTTTCCTCAGGATGGCCACCAGGTTCCCAGCATCAGCTCTATGCCCTGCTCCTTGGTTATGCTCTTGTGCAGCACAGAGTAAAGCGTGCAATAGCAATAAGCTCAGTGCAGCGACAACATCTTCTGTCTCTCGCAGAGCACAGCAGCACACACAGCTCTAGAAGGACCTCTGCATTTGCTGCCAAGAGCGCCAATGTGTCCCCAGCTAGGGCTCTTCCTAGACATGGCACTGGAGCCCCCAGCAGCTCTCCTCACAATGCTGGTGACTAGCACAAGATACTAGCAAATAAACAGCCAGTCTCCAAAAAACAAAGGAAACAGTTCCCAAATTTTAAAGAAAACCCAGTATTGTCAGCCCCGGCAGTAAAGAAACTCTCCACAGAAGACTTCTGTATTCCAACTCCAGCAACAAAGTGCTGAGAACTGACTTTGGAACTGAAGATATTCTGTTCTCTCTGACCTGTTATCCTGCCAGCTAGAAGACACACAGGTCCTTTCCAAATGCTGGAATGGCTTCAAACAGCCACAGTTCTCTACTAGCTAGCAAAGCTGCCTGTACTGACACACCTACCGTAGTGCCCAAAGTTCTGCAAAAAGGTCAAAACAAAGTTCACCAGAAGGCTGCTGTAACTTGAAATAGGTCACGGTGTGTTGGGATCCGTGGTTTCAGCAACACATACTTCGTCAGCTCAACAGCAGCAGCTACTCCCTCAATATGATCCCATCATCATAGCCTTAACTCCTGAGAAATTGTCCCATTCCCCCCCCCCCACTCCCTACCAAGAGAACGTGCTGCTGCCCATTGATGACACCAAGCTGAGTGGTGTGGTTGACACAATGGAAGGAAGGGATGCCATTCAGAGGGACCTCAACAGACTTGAAAGGTGGGCCTCAGTGAATCTGATGAGGTTCAACACAGCAAAGTGCAAGGTTTTGGACTTAGGCCAGAGGAATCCCAGGCATACATACACACTGGGAGGAATAATCCTTGAGAGTAGTCTTCCAGAGAAGGACCTGGGAGTCCTGGTGGATGAAAAACTGGACATGAGCCAGCAGTGTGCTCTTGCAGCTTGGAAAGCAAATGGCATCCTGGGCTCCATCAGAAGCGGGGTGGCCAGCAGGGAGAGGGAGGTGACTGTCCCTCTCTACTCTGCCCTCATGAAGCTCCATCTGGAGTACTGCATCCAGACCTGGGGCCCCCAGTACAAGAAAGACAGAATTGTTGGAGAGGGTCCAGAGGAGGGCCACAAAGATGATCAGAGGGCTGGAGCACCTCCCCTATGAAGTCAGGCTGAGGGAGCTGGGCTTGCTCAGATGGGCTTCTTGGAGAAGAGAAGGCTGCGGGGTGACCCCATTGCAGCCTTCCAGTGCCTAAAGGGAGCCTACAAACAGGAGGGGAGTCAACTCTATGAAGAGGCAGATAATGGGAGGACAAGGGGAAATGGTTTTAAGTTGAAGGAGGGAAGATTTAGGTTGGATATCAGGGGGAAGTTCTTTACTATGAGAGTGGTGAGGTGCTGGGACAGGTAGCTCAGAGAGACTGTGGATGCCCTGTCCCTGGAGGTGTTTAAGGCCAGATTGGATGGGGCCCTGTGCAGCCTGATCTAGTATTAGATGTGGAGGTTGGCGGCCCTGCCTGCGGCAGGGGGGTTGGAACCTGATGATCCTTGAGGTCCCTTCCATCCCAAGCCATTCTATAATTCTATGAAGCTCAGTTACACTCAATCCCACCTCTCGTACCACTTCATCTGCTCTGGAAAAGTTCAGTGCTTCCTTTTGTCAGTACTTGTCTTTCAGCAGACAATTCTGTCAAGAACTTCAGAGCAGTTGCAAAGCTCTCTGCAGTTGCACATACAAACCCTCTTAAGAAATAGCCAGGAGGTTTTGCCTAATATAAGAGCGTAAACAAACTTGTTACATGCTAATCACCGGGTAGGCCACACACCCTTCTCCTCCCCCCACGCCATGAATCTACTGAAAGGACAGGAAATAAAACTGTGGTCACATACCTTTGCTTCCTCGTTGATGTCCCAAGTGAAGGATATGGCATTGTATGCGATCTCTTCAATGTTACTGATGGTGTTGAAGCTCTCCTTGTAGTCAGCTGTTAGAAAAAAAGCACGAGGGAGAAGAAGAGGTGATACCACCCAGAGTACTTCAAACACACACCGCAGCAAAAAGCTGCACCTCCTCAGCAACCCTTTAGGGGCAAAGGAAGCTGAATTGTACTTAAGAATGGATCACTAAAAAGTCTGGAAATGGTTCTCAGACCAAAAACCAAACACAGAAAAAACAATGGACAACATAAAACCAAAATCCCACGCAGGCGGCAAAAAATCCCAACTAGAAACTCCAATGAGAAAGGCAGACATCATGGATATTGCACGTCCTGAGTCATAAGCTGCTACATAGGGGAAACTCTACTCTGTACGGCAATGGTAAAAGCTCTCAATAAAACTCATTCAGTAACAAACAAAGATTTGCATGTACGTCTGCTTTAAGTGCCAAGTGATTAATCCTCGCTTTTATTTACAGGAGGAAGACTCAGAGTACAACCCAGCCTTCTGCCAGAGAAGTCTGGAAGCTGGCCAGTCACAGTCTTATCTAGAGGCAAGTGGAAATCTGCAGGTTTTTTTATTTTTTTTCTTTTTATGCGAACCAAAGGCCAGTTGTGAGCAAAGAAAGCTGTGGGAAGGAGGGTCACTAGTGTTGAGGTACTTCTACAAGGATCTTACCCTTCGAAGAAATACAGTATTTAGGACAGCCACAGAGTGCGTAAGATGCAATTTAGCTACAACCACCAAGATACATGCCAAAGCAACTGTAATTTGGAGAGGGTCATTAGATCACCCAACACAAGTCTCTAAACTCAGCTCGTTCACAAACCAAATAAAACCTTCCAAAAAGTCCAGCCTCTTTAAGGAGTCCTAAAAACTACATTAGTTCAATCAGAAGCGCTCTCCAGTCTTTCAGAAAAGCTACAGAGTTGAAAGCATAATGCAAAGACTCCTTAAAATAACAAAGCTTTAGCAGAAAAACAATGCCAACAAATTAAGTTTGGAGTTTGACATCAGCAAAAAAGTGTTCCTTTACCTATGTCAATGCATCTTTGTTTGGCTGTGTGCTGTCTTGAGTGCCAGTACTTCCAGTGCCGGAGCTGATCTTCTCTTGTTTTGTCTTCAGCAAACACTACCATGATGACACTCTAAAAGGAGGGGGGAGGACAGAAGATTAAAGAAAATAAAACACAAACATGCAAAAGAGAAAAGGCCACAGAGTACATTTGTTTTGGAAGTTCTCCTTGGTATCAAGTTTTCCGCATTAGGCCTTCCAAAGTCAAGTAGTGCAGTACACCTGGCACGCAACAGGAAGGCAGACAGCAGCGTTTTCTGGGTCATAAACAGATGAGTAGAACTGCCCTCCTAACTGGAGTTCATGAATCTCATTCCAGGTGTTGCATCACTTTTACACAAGTGCTGACAATGCTTCTTAGCAGACTGAGCCAAGATAGGTCGGTCTGGAAGTAGGTGGACAGCAAAGGAATGAACATTGACGTAACAGAGCTGGTAAGCTGCCCTTAGTGCTGATACTCTGGTTTAGATTACTGCACTTTGGGAGAGTTTAAGGCTACCAACATACACACCCTCTTTCCCAAGAAACCACAAGAGCTGCCACTCACTCGGACTTTACTGATGGGGTGATGGATTCCTTCACTGCTGCTGACTTCTTTCAATGTGATTGGGTAAAACTGACCCTTGTTTAGGTAAGTCATCGTGCTGTCCCCAGGCTTCTGTCGGAGGGACTTGGAGGCTTCCAGAGTATATTCAAAGTTATTCCTACGAAGCAAAGACGGCAGTGACTGGTAAGGCACTTTCCTGGAAAGCTGATTAAACATTCTACATTTAATTTGGAGAAATTCCAAGGTCATTAGTTGACTCACTAAGCCATCAACAGGCAAGGAGGCTGGAAAACAGGATGAGCCCCTTCTTAAACTGTGTCCTTCATGAATGAAGATTTAAAGAGAATTCTTCACAAGCTAAATCCCAAGTCACAGCAGGAGGCAAGTCTGAAAGCTCCTTATTCTGTCTCAGAGCAGCATGCTGCTCTCATGGAATAAGTAACTACTAGCAATTGAATTCACAAGCTAATAAGCCACTCAGTGGCCACGATCTCTTCCCTCTTGGTCAACTGCAACTAACCTAACAACTATCTTATTCTCCTCCACCGAAGTTCAGGCAAGTTTCACGCTTCCTATTTCTGCTGTAGGTTTCTAGCAGGGACAGAGGAAGGCAAGCAGGCAAGGAAGCGAGTGGAAGCCAGCTGAGACCACTGCCAAACTGAGACAGCACTGCATCTCCCTATGGGACAGGAAGTACTTACATACAAGGACAGCAACAGGGTGCTGTTTCCAATCCTGCAGGTAGTTTTCCTTAAAGACGTAGGCAGGATTTTCAACTATGAAATTCAAATATGCAAGCACTGTTTGTGATTATGACATCTACAGTTGCCAGTGCCTGACAGAGACTCGGTGCAAAAGGGAGTGAGCTGTACTGCTCAGCCAAACCAATGCTAAGAAAACAAGAGGGAAAGGGCCGAGAGGGAGGCTTGAAGCATTACCCAGAGATACTGTCAAAAACATAATCTTCTGAGTTCATGTTGGCCATCCGGAGATTCAATTCAGCGGGAAAGAAAACCTGGGGTAGACAAAAAACAACAACAACACAACACAACAATTAACACAGAAGCAACAAGAAAAGTCAAGATGAAACAGGTAAGTGTTATCACAGAACTTCTGGCAGGCAAGCTGATCACCAGGCAACTGATTTCTGGTCTGTGAAAACAGGACACTGGAGCAGGGTTGCAATCAAACACGTCTGGGTTCCAGTTTAGCACAACATCTCACAAGTCTTCTTAGTCAGATTATGGCAACATTTTAAAGCTTTCCCAAATCTCAAAGAAAGAGCACAGCTATGTCCTCAATGCATGTCTTAAAAATAAATAAAATCAAAACACGGTTGCTCTCTTCTCAGTTGATAAGACAAAACAAAACACATGGATTTTCATCCAAGTTTAACACTCAGTCAGTGCCCCTAATACTGACTGTTTTACACTGACACATGGTATGCCTAGAAACTAGCAGTGAGGGAGCTTATAAACACAGTCACTTCAGCTAGGTACCTGCACAGGCCCTGCTGAGTGCTGAACTCCTTCTTGTAAAACCTAGCCTGGTGCTGTGGATCCAGATAACTATTTCCACACTCTGCAAGCCAACAACTCTGTCATCGGTAGGATTAGTCATTTGCTTTTGATAATGATTTCATGTTGTATGAGTTTTATTTGTAAGGTTATACCTATGCACCTCTCTGAGGAAGCCTTCTATTTCTATATCACTAGACATTTCTGCCTTATATAACAAAAGCGATAGAAGACGGAACTGGATCTCTACAGGGAGGTTAAAACACACAGAGTGCCTCTTGGTACCTCTTGCACGCCTTCCTTGAAGGTCTCTGAGAAGGTAGAGTCCGGCGTTCGCCTCTGGGAGCTCTGCGGCTGAGTGTTGGAATTGAACTGGTCAGGAGTGAGGTTCCTGTCAAACACCACCACCCGCTCGGGGGGTTCAGGGTGGTAAACGCTCGGAGGGATGCCCACTGCAAAGCCGTGGGGCTGCGTTTCCGTTTTGATGGAATGGGTGGGCATCGTTGCAATCGAAACAGTGACCGTCGTGTCAGGGGTTGTAAGGTGGCCTCTCTTGTCCATGCCCATCTGGGGCGTATGCGGAAGGACAATGTTGAAAGGTACATTTTTCAGAACCTGGACCCTGTTTTCTCCAGTGGAAATAAGCGACTGCTCTGTCACATTTGGGATGCTGTTCCTTTAAAAGGTAAGAAGGAAAAAGCACATTAATTTTACAGCTTGTTTTCTCATTCCACAATAACCAGAATTACTTTTCAGCCTTTTGGACAAGGACAGCTGATACCAACTCTGGCGTTTGTGAAGAACAGCTCCACCCTAACCTGAAAAATGGAGAAAACTCACTCAAAATAATAAAAAAAGACAAAAAATCCTCATCCACTGCTAACAGCTCCACCCTGGAGATGAATTACCCTGGAGCGAAGAGTGAGGATTCACTGCCCAGATTCTCACCGCCTGGAAAACAGCAGTCCAAAAACCAAACACTGAGGCTTCTCTCACCTCGCATCAGCACGCGTGGGCTCACACTAGGCTGCATGAAACTGCTCTTTAGTGGATGGAGGGGGATTGAGAGTAAAGTAGCTGTTCCTCTGCCATAAGACTGTTTGCTACTCAGGAAGAGTTCAAAGGGAAATTACAGCCCTCTCTCATGCACAGCCCCTCAAGAAAATCCACATCAAGACTCCCCAGAATGGTTTACACAGCTTCCCACTCTCATTGCTGCCAGGATGCCATTTGCATCTGCGGTGAGCTGACCTCACAGCTAGCAGCCACTAAGAGTCAGCCCTCCCTTCCTTTCTCCCTCCCAACAATGTGGTCCTGCCCTCTCCACAGCACCAATTCAGACACTCCCCTGTCCTCCTGGAGAGCCAGTTTGGCTTGTTCAACTGACAGCAAGCTAATCACTTTTTTCTCCTGCTAGGTTATGGGTCAGTAGAAGACTGTATCTCGTACTAGGGGAGCAGCGGGAACACGTGGTTGGGAACCAGACTGCTCTGCTCAACAAGACGTCATTCAATCAGCTCAGCTAGATCACACATCCTCACCTCAGGTCCTTATAACACTCTTAGCTTCTAATCAGTCCAAAGGAAAAGATGGTGGGAGAGGAAGGGTGGCTTGAATGAACTTCACCTGCACAGAATTTACCTAACCAGTATCATCTGCTTTGAGTAAAGAGGCATAAGACAGAGAAAAAGCAGGAAGCTGAAGAAAGAAAGGAGTTCCAGAGGATACAAACAAGTCCACAAACAGTACAATACCAAACTAAATCCCAAGCACTCTGAAGTCCCTCCCTTTCAGCCCAAGCATGAGGGAGCAACACTGCTGGTGCACGGCACCAAAATCCTCAGTGTGCAAAAACAAAAGGTCACCAGTCACCTCTGCGACCCTTGGGAAGGGGAACCTGTGTTACCAGACAGTGCCTAATTTTAAAGAAAGCAGCCTTTGCCAAGCAGATTATGACACAAGTAGACAGAAAGCAGATGGATGGCAATGAAAAGCAGTTTAGGTCCCAGCTCTCCACAACACAGTGCAGCCCGTTCCTGTTCCTGAGGCAGACAAGTTAACTTTCCTCCAGAAGCTTTGGTGGAAAGGGGGAGAAGCAGAAACACAGTAATAAAAACAAATACCTTTTGCTATGATCTTGGTCAGGATGTTCTACCTCCGGTTTAGCTGTTGAAGATCTCCTCTCCCTTGGAACCTGGGAAATACAACACCTGCCATAATTGCACTCTTCTATATATAAAAAATCTCCTTCAAACACAGCCATTAAAGCTCTTCCCCTTGTTTGGTCAAATTAAGAAAGCATCACTCTTTGATACCAGTCATTATTAGCATTACAGCCTAACTGATGGTAACACAGCTGCTTTGGGACGCCAGGCCCATCCCACGTGCTGCTCAGCAGATCCTGCTGTCAGCAACCCAGCCAACATTAGACTGTGCTAAAACCAGAGGAAAAGTGGCACTCACGGGCTGGAACACCAGCACAGAGATGAAGTGGACCAGGAGGTAAGTTCTCAAGTTCCCAAAGACCACCACCCAAGGCTTCGCTTCTCCAGACCTGGAATCTGGGGGCTCAAAGAATGGTCCTGGCAGCAGCAAACTCAGTTCTTGCCTCAGCAGCTCTCCCCAGAGGGACACACAAACAGGCGTAGGTGTCCCCAGCACCGCCCCAAGGAGGCTGCCCCCACAGCCACTGCTAGGAGAGACTACGGGGGCATTTCAGAGCAGAAAGCAGAGCCTTGGACAGACGCTCACTTTGTAGTAGTTTTCAGTGCAACTCACCCCACAGCCATTGGCGAGAGCCCAAACCCTAAGCTCAGCCTAACAGCCACAGGGCAGAACAGCCTGACTCGCCCCTCTGCTGCACAGTTAAGCCCACACAAGTCCCTCCACAAACACACACGTGGCGGTCAGGGCTTTTGCTATCCTCAGTGTGCCACCTGAACAATTAAAACAGACATTTTTCTGTGCGAGGAGGAGCAAACTCTCAGCCCTTTCCCTTGCTGAAGCCTGCATTACAAGCACATTTGGATGCTGCTTGTGTTTGCCAGCTCAAGTGCAACATGAAGCATCACCACTTTACTGCTAATTAACTCTAATGCCGGTGACATAGCTGCGTGAAAAGCATACTTAACAGCCTCGACTAAAGCCTGAACCCTGGCTGTTCCATTTAACACGAAATCTCTAACAACATCAGAATTGGTTATTCCACAGTCATTTGCAGAATTTTGAGAAGCTCTGAGCAAAGAGTACTAAGCCTCAATGATAACTATTAATTGAAAAAAACAAGCTCTTCCAAATTGCCTTTGGACAAAAGTCTAAACCTGGAGAATCCAGATTTTGGCCAAACACTGATTTCCTGTAATGTCCCACTAGAACCAACAGAACTGTCACAGTAGCCCATTAGTCAAATGGAAGTAAATTTGAGCCGAGTTGCTGGCTTTTGTGAACGTTTGTTTTCTAATGGTTTGTTAGTTTTTGTTTTAAATATAAGACATTCAAAGGTGATCTCATCAGCTGCTTTTAATATTGCAAAGGAAGAGGAGGCGTATTCTGAATGCCTAGACGCTGTCCCTCTAGCATTACTTCATAACAATAAATCTTTCAACCTCTAGCCATTCTGTCTCACATAAGTCTGCCAAATACCTGTTTTTCCACTGATTTTTCTACACACCTACTGGTATCCAAGCATGAAGAAACCCAAAACTAGACATGAATGTACAGCAAACCTCTACTGCTCTGCTGAGCGTGAAGGATCAGCACCAACATTCTCTTTGTAACTTACAGATTTAGAAATCAAAGTAGACTACGTGGATTAAAGTTGTTCTGTTTTTTGGGGGGGATTATTGTGTGTTTTTTTCCCCGTGCTCAAGAGCATAAGAAGTGTAGGCACAAAGCAGAAACAGTTTTGTCACAAAACTGGCTGAATAACATCCACATCAATGAGTTTGTGGCATTCAGTTGTGCGCGTAGAACACTAACTTCTATATTAAACATTCCAATAATATTTTGATATTTAAGGCAGGAATATAACAGACAGAAGACGACCTCTCCTACAGCGTGAGGAATGTACCGAGGCTGGCAGTTGTGCTCGCCACTCTTCAAAGACATTAACCACAACATCAGGCAGCAGAACCAAGTCAGCCTTCTGGCGTCCCTGCCTGCTCAGCAAAGAGAAGACAGGCATCTCCACGTGGTGAGCCAGGCCACCACGCGCAACCAGGTCACCCTCTGCATGCAAGTGCCTGCTGCTCTCCGCTGACTTGAACGCTGGGGTGAAGAAAACTATCCGGTCTTAGATGTCTAATATTTAGGGAAGAAAGCTCAGTGAAGCATGTTCCAGGCAAATCAGGTTAGCAGTGAGAATCTCGGAAGGTAAATGTCTCTAAGAAGACCCTGAATGCCACAAGAGATGACCAGGGTCGTCCAAGGATTAACAGATTATGGCAGCAGAAGCTCACCGAAGGTTAGAGGGATGCAGACAGTAAGCCCTTCGGGATGACAACCCCACACACACACAAAAATCTATATTTGTACCTTCAACTGATGCCGTGGCAGCACGCTAGAGCCCCAGAAAAAGCCAACAGCCAGTCCTGCCAGAACAGCTACCACAAAGCAAAAAGAAATGCATATCTGCATCCAGACAGACATGCTCCCAAGTCTCATTCTCCATGACTATTAATGATACACTTTCTCCCGCAGAACCTACAGTCAACCAATAGGCAAAGCCCTACTGCCGAGGCTTTTGACCACCACAGCAAGATCTAGACAAGCTTATTTTACTTAGCTAAAGAGAAATCAACCTGCTGGAAAAAATAATTTTTTCTTCCTTAAATTAAATTTGTAAAACGTACAGATTCAATTCCCCATTCATGGCTTCTGCAAAATCCCCCAGCACGTGACGTTTTTGCACAGGCAGTCTAAGAGCTCACCCCCGCCAACCCACCTTGTAGTAATCGTACAGCAGTCCGAGGGCGGCTGCGCTGTCCTCATCGCCGTTGATGCTCATCATAGCTTTGGTAGCTGCTGTAAGGGGGTTTTCAAGAAAGGATTTCCAGGCTTCATCTTCACTGGTGTAAGGACGTCTCTGGGAGTAGAGAGAGTCATTCTGAAGAACCAACACGGGTCTTTTACTTGAATCATGAAAAAAGAAGAAAACCCACACACCTGTTAGAACACATGAAAAACATTCCTGAAGTTCTTCAGAGTTAGCTGTCCCAGTTTCACAGGGTTCAGGTTCTGATTCAGTGCGCGGCAAGGATTAGTCAACACAAAAAGCCCAGAAACCTAATTCTGATCTCACTCACGCTCCGCGTACATCAGGATTAGTTTGACCAAACTCAGCTGGATTACACCAGCCCGCGTACAATCACAGCGCTGCCTCAGAGCACCACTGACCCGCCAACACTCTGACTCCAACCCAGAAGCTATACGTGCTCACTGGCCTGCCACCTACCAAACCTCTAGCACACCTACATAACACTAGCGAGCCATGACCTGCTCTAGTTTCCATGTGGGACTAGGAAGTGCAAATTAACCAAACATCTTTGTTCGCAGAGCTTTGTGAAGGCAGCACCTAGCACTGCCAGCGAGTTACAGACCGCACGGGGAAACCAGCCCGAGTGCTCCAAGCCAGTGCAGCCCTTACTGCTTCTGGCAAGTGAAGATTTACTGCCTGCTTATCGCTGAAGCAATCTGTGTGACCCTAGTTTGAAAAAGCATCAACAGGGAGAAAAACAGAAAAAAAAAAAAAAACCCCACAAAAAAATAAATCACGGACATCTCCTTGCCAGTGTAGCACATTGAGAAGCTGGATCTGCTCTGAGTGTTTTGTGATTGCTGCCCAGAAGTGAAAGCGGGCCCTATGCAGAGCAGCCTGCCCCACCAGCTCAAGCCACTGCACATAACTCTGGTTTTGATGGTGGGACATATGCTTCACCTTTAAGGTCAGCTCAAGATAAAGGTCAGAGCTGGCTTTTAATCAAGCTCAGTTTTCTTTCCAATGCAAGCACAACACCTAGACTGGGTGGAAGAGGGGATGCTTTTTAATTTTCTTAAATAATTAAAAACTTGAATTTTTAATAGATTGGTAAAAGTTATTGTTTAAAAAAAAAAAACAACCGAAAAAAAAAAACCAACCACCACTTCCTCACCACCTCGGTACCCCCTCCCCAAAAGAGAACGATTCTTTTCAACTGCTCTTTACCCAGATGCATCCAGACTGAAACATGCTACAAACACAAAAAGTTGTGAAATGAGAAGTTGTGAAATACTCTAATCGCTATAATCAGCTTAACACGATCCTGCATTTATCACCACCTTCCACCAAAAAGATTGCCAAGCACTCTGTAAATGATGCGTTCGAGCCTCCACTGGTTACACAAGTGGTCTCGATGAGCTTCAGTGGGACACTCGGCTGGGCTTCAGCAGCTGGAGCGAGGGGGAGTTGCCTGGGTTTATATGAGCACTTTGTACCTATAAAGCAGCATCAGAGCAGGGGAAAAAGCAAACAACAGAGAAGCCAAGCTCTTCCAACACTTCGCTAGGTGTTTGCACAGCTTTCCCTTGACACACTCTTACTGAAATGCAGATTCTGCCGGTACCCGGTGCATCCACTTTCTACCACAGACTGCGCAACAGAAGACAAGCCAAGTCTTCTTCAGGAACACGGTACAGGCTCTTGTCCTTATACTTTGCAATGAAAGGAAACTCAAACACCTGTAGTCAGTGGGGAAGCCCTCAAGCGGTCGCTTGCAAGAAAAAAGCGACGGCAGCAGCGTGTGCACAGTGCCACATCCGAGGGCCCAGCCACCAGCGCCGGACCCGCTAGGAACGACAGAGCCAAAGCCCCAGCGCTGGCACAGCCACGAGCTCCAGCGAATCCCAGAACGACGCGTTTCTGTGCCAGCTGTCACCGCACGATGCCCTGAAGGCAACCTACCCTCTAACGAGAGGGAAGGAACAGGGTTTGGCAGCACGGCGATGCCTACACAGAACCACAGCTTCTGTGAGGAAAATGCGAATTTATCAACGAGAGAAAACCAGCTCGTCCTCCTCACAGCGCTGGCGTGGGCACGGCAGCACGTGGAGCTGCTCCCGAGCAGCAGGTGTCCCCAGGCAGGGCAGGGCAGGGCAGGGCAAGCTGCTCAGGTGTGCCCGTCCGTCGGTCCGTCCTCATCTACAGCGCGGCACTGGAAGCACACACAGTAAGTGCCGCAGGCCCCGGGCGCGTACGGCGTTCCAGAGAGCAGCCGGGCTCCGCAGAGCAGCGCCGAGCTCCGCCGAGAGCCCGACGCCTTCTTAAGGAATCACAGAACCCTTAGAGCTGGAACGGACCTCCGAGGGCCACCTAGTCCAGCTCCCCTGCAACGGACAGGGCCACCGCAGCCGGATCAGGCTGCCCAGGGCCCCATCCAGCCTCGCCCTGAAACCGGCGCCCCGCTCCAGACGCCCGCGGTCCGACGCTCGGCGACTTTAGGCCACCGCGTCAGCGCCGGTCACGGCGACTCACGCACGGCTCCGGCACGCGGCTCCCCGCCGGTCGAGCTATCGCAGACGAGCTCCGCACACAGACCGAAGTTGCTAACAGCGGGAACGCCGCTCGGCGCCGCTTCCCGACGCGACGGCCGCAACGGCCGCCCCGGCCACCCGCGGTGCGGCGCGGCCGTTACCTGCCGAACTCCACCTTGCCGGAGGGGTGCGCCTCGTAGAAATCCATGGGGCCGCTCCAGCGCCCTCCGCCGCGCGCGGAGCCCGGGCCGGGCGGGCCGACAGGCGCTGA